>NW_027008530.1:0-91208 GCF_036934945.1 Oncorhynchus masou masou
ATACCATACCATACCATACCATACTATACCATACCGTACCATACTATACCATACCCATACTGCCATACCATACACCCATACCCATACCCATACCATACCATACCCATACCCATACCCATACCCATGCCATACCGTACCCATGCATACCCATACCCATACCCATACCCATACCCATACCCATGCCCATACCATACTATACCATACCCCATACCCATACCCATACCATACCATACCCATACCCATGCCCATACCCATACCCATACCCATACCATACCATACCATACCCACCATACCCATACCCATACCCATGCCCATACCATACTATACCATACCATGGATACTATACCATACCATGGAGTTAAGGCAGTTATTCTGAAACAGGTTCCAATCTCTCAGCCTTAATAGACTCAAGGCAACATATTTTCCCCTGATTTGAAAAAAAGGAAAATGTCTTGATGCTGAATTCTGTGAAATGTCAGGCTCAGTCTCCTACTCCTGAAGTGCAGGCTGGCTTTGGCTGCGTTTCTCCTCCAGTGCATCCAGCATGTGACAGCGCCTCTGTATCCAGGGCTGTCGCAGGAGGCAGGGCGGAGACAAGTGGATGATAGGTCCTGACAGGTCTCTGGCCGTGCACAGGGAGTGGAGCGGGGGAGATAAGGCTTTTGTCACGCCCGATGCCACAGCCTTCGAAGGCCCCTATCCCCACACCTCCCACAGACAGACAGATAGTCAGACAGACAGATCCTCCCATGCTAACTGTTTTCACACTCTGATGGGCTACAGCAGGGACCAGGCAGGTGTGACATGAGCATAGCGTTTACAGGGAGGGAGGGACAGACAGACAGAACATGGATCTGCTCCATCCTCCTCTTTTCTCTGGGTCAATCCCATCTCTTTATTTTCAGGCTGCCTTTTATAATTTTAGCAACATACGCCTCCGTCATCTTTTCTCGGCCAAGACAATATAAGCATATTCATTCTCTGCTAAATACTGTATTTAGCATGGGCATTTGAGAACTTTCACTGTCCACATTCTAATAATGCATTGGAATTAATCTGGAACACGAAATGTTCTCTCTTTTCCCTCGCTGTCAGAGTTCTAAGTCACCATATTGGCGTCTACAATCTGTTAAATCTGTAGTGTCCTCAAGAGTCTTTTCACATTAGCAACAGTCAGTACAGTGTTTGCATGCGGTTAGCCCAGGAGATTTTCTTCACAGTGGGAAGGGGAAGGCATTTCCCTCTGGATCCAGCAGGGAGCACTCCTCCACAGCAGCAGGACGAAGCCGGGAGGTCGGAGAAGCCGAAGCGCGTCAGGTGGGATCCATCTGGGACACACAACTCACAGTCGGGGAAATGACAAAACAGTGTACATGTAGCTATATTCTGCCTGTGGCATCTGACTGCTGCTCAGAGGCAGTGTGTGTCTCTGGCTGTCTGGCCGAAGGGTGTGTGAGGCCCATTCATATGAGCTGGACGACACTGAATAGTAACCTGCTGATTAACACTTCCAGACCTCTTTTTCTCTCCATTTACAGTCTGTCTATCCATTTTTCCTTCCTTTGGTCTCCTCCATTCATCCCTCTATAAATGTGGTGCTGTTGACAAATAGCAAATGTGTATTTCAAACAGGAAATTATTGCACCAGGATCATGCATTGCAATAATATTTTGGGACTATTTTCCTTTGCAAAAAACACAAATTCGGCCATGATTTGGGGTGGACAGTCCATAAACACTAACGTTTGACAGAACTTTCATTTTGTGAGATGTATGGACAGCTGGCAAATGGGAGCAGGCTTTGGGAGCGTGTGTCTGATTGCCGGTATATGACTGGCCCAGATGGGTGAGTGACATCAGTGATGCTTCACACCTTCACCTTGTCAAGAGATAGTAGATGGATGGTTCCTTCAGGTGGTTGAGTGGCTGGACAGTGTGGATGCAGCAGCATCCCGATGGCTCATTACTACTGATAAAACTTTGTTGTATCCCCCATGTTCACTAAAAGGTCACAGTCTCTGCTGGTTCCTTTTCATACTCTGGGCGGGAGGGGGGGGGTTATTGATCGCTAATTTATTTATTTTGCTAATTTGATGTAACAGTGATAGTAAGGAAGGTAGCGTCTTACAGATCTTCCATTAATTCCATACTCCTTTGATATTGCAACTTTTCATTTTCCATGGAAGATTCTGTAGATGTGTATTCTAGTTTGTTCTAAGAAGGCTATTCAAACATAGTTGAACTTTATACAACAGGTGGGTCTAATCCTGAATGCTGATTGGTGTCCAGTGTTTGGGTCCTGTGATGCTCTGTGCGTTCAGACTGCAGGAGGCTGAAGGATGGCAGGGTGGTGTATGTGGACCCCAGGGTGCATTGGCTCCCAGCATGGCCACAGCCAGCCTCAGACAGCAGCCACAACCATCCTCAGATCAGCCTGAGAGCGTTTAATGAGGCCTGGCTTGGCTGTACTCACACCAGCAGCTCCCATGGAGCTCAGCGGTACGTTCACGCTACAAGAATTAGGAGGGACAGAATGTTTGGGCCCTTTTCTCCTCCTCAGTCTATTACTAATCCTGTCATCCCGCAGAAAACACTATCATTATCAATTCCCCTGGATCCAGTGGCAGGATTTCTGTGATTCTCTTCTTCAAAGCCTCTCCATCTATGTGGTCATTATTTCTGCTGGGGAATGTTCTCTCTGGCTCCACACAAACAGATGATGCCAGAAATGAAAAGAGCTAAGGGAAAATACAAAGGGAAAAAAAACATACCAAAACTAACACAGAGATTTCACCACAAGAAAATAATTGATGGTTTCTAATACAATGCAGGTGGTGGTGGTATAGTCTTTCATAGGACATGCTGATAACTACATCATGGTTATTCTGACATGTTGAGGATGACAGGTAGACAGCCAATGGCACATGTAGAACTGTGGCGTATCTGCTTTGATTGTTTAGATATGGAACGGCTTCTATTACTGTAACATTGTAACATTTATTCATATTGGCATTCTGTATCCCACATGCCTCTTCTATCTTGGACAGGCACTGTCTGCAACACCAGGATCTGTATAATATCCCCTTGATTTGTTTAGTCATGGGATGGCTACCAGGACATTTACAATGAGATAAAACACCATTGCATGTATTCTACAGTAGTTGATTATTTCCATTGTTTGTGATTGGAGCTTTGAGCGCACAAAAACAGTATTGAAAAACCTATCAATGCCAACAAGATTTCACTATTGAAATTAGCCAGAGGCACTTCGGTTTTGTGCACAGCATTATAGCGTTCTCTCTATTTTCACACTCTGAAAGCGTTCTGGGTGACTGCTACTTAAGAAGGGCTTTCGAGACAAAAGAAAAGAGACTGAAGAGAATATGGGGTGCACATCGAATAGCACTGGGCAGGGCTTACAAACAAAGAAAGATGACACCAGTCACTCAGCGGCACAGAACTAATGCTTCTGTTATTTGGCCACTGTTTTGAGAGAAAATAACCAAAGGCATGTTCATATCAAGTGCAGCCAGTCGATGCATTTGTCAAACATATATTGAATTTGGGGTGGAAAGTGGGGTGGGCTAAGGTAAATAGCTGTTGAATATGTTTGCAAAAGGAGAGGTTCATTCTATTATTCCATTCAAATCTTCAATTCTGCCACACAAAAATCCTGTAATTTATAATGAAGAAATGCAATAATGCACCCAGAGAGAGAGAGAGAGAGAGAGAGAGAGAGAGAGAGAGAGAGAGAGAGAGAGAGAGAGAGGAGTATTCTCTGTGCCTGTGACAATAGCTAATTAGCATCTGTCACTCAGCAGGCAGGATTGCCGTGGAGAGGTTGATGTAGTGCCCCGCTGCAATGCTACTGCCAATTATCAATGAACACATTGGAGAGTCTTGTTAAAGAGCTGTGCTCATATAGGAGAGCACATTTACAACACTCAAATGACTATATTCTTGGGACCATGAAAAGAAAGGCAGTTTAACACCGTTTCTCTAGAAACTGCATATTCACATCAACACTTTATATGAGCTGAATATATGACACACACAGGCCGAGTGATGCTGTTGCTTAGGCCTGCTGTGGAACTCATGCATAACACATTAATGTTGTGAGCCAAAATACTCAATCAGAAATGCAATGATACCAGCTAAATGGATCCAGCCAACCAACAGTCACCTTCAGGGAGTTTTGACTGGACCTATGGGTTTGTCATGTTTACTCATTAAACTGCCAGACATTGGTAGCATACACTGCTGCAGTCTGACAGGATGACTTTCATCAGACTCACCTTGATGTAGTCTCCACCCCCCCCCAGTCAGTCAGGTAGGATCCCAGTCAGTCAGGTAGGATCCTAAGCCTCAACCACCCTGAGCCTCCACCTCCCACCCCAGGCAGTCAGGTAGGATCCTAAGCCTCAACCTCCCTCCCCTTTCAGTCAGGTAGGATCCTGAGTCTCCACCTCCCACCCCAGGCAGTCAGGTAGGATCCTGAGCCTCCACTTCACCCTGTGAGTCAGGGTTGAGGAGAGTTGAGATTGCGGTAGGAACAAGCTGACACGAAGAGAGACGTGAGAGAGATAATTAACTCTGGAAGTACAGTGGTATAATTAGGAGATGATCCCCCTCAGACCATATCAGCTTAGCCCATAATGACTCTTATTCATTTTAGGGAGATGAAAAGGGACACGGAGACAATTGCAGGGCCTCCTCTCGCTCTGATGAGGTATTTTCCAATCACTTCTCACAGCTTCTGACAAGTGATTTAACCACAGGCAATTTCAACAAACGGCTGCTATGATGTGAGTCTCTCGCAGTGAATTATGTCCATGGGTGGACAAAGCGATTGCGAGAATTGTTGATGAAAAATCAAAATGTTTGGAAGGATGATGGAAGGATGATGAAAGGATGATGAAGCCATCAATTTTAAAACATAATTTTGACAAGTGTATGTATTCTACATCATGTGTACAGTGTATGCACTGCCAAATCTATATACACACTGTACTGGGTACTGTAAGGTCTTCAGTGGAAAGGCAGTGCAGTGAGGATTTGGGAATGGTGCTCTCCCTCTATCCCAGCTGCCAGTGTAACTCTGTGTTTCCCTGCAGCCAGTTTATGGGTCAACAATCTAAATGCAGTGGGGCTAGGGGGTTCTGGGAGGTTCTGGGAGGCACTGGGAGGTTCTGAGAGGTACTGGGAGGCTTGTGGGAGGCACTGGGAGGCACTCTGAGGTACTGGGACGCTTCTGGGACACTTCTGGGATGCACTGGGAGGCTACTGGGAGGCTACTGGGAGGCTTCTGGGAGGCACTGGGTGGCACTGGGTGGTACCGGGAGGCACCAGGAGGCACTGGGAGGTACCCGTGAGGCACCGGGAGGCACTTGGAGGTACAGGGAGGCACCCAGCAAATTACGCAGAGCAGTGCTGGCATCTACCCCAGACTACCCAAACCAAACACCCAACCAGCGAGAGAGACTGAAAGGCCCTTTCCCACCACAGCTTTCTCTATAGTCATCACAAATTACCAACTACATCCCAAACTGAATGACAAACCGCAAATACAGATTAGCATTGCCCCCATCCCCCTCTATTTTACACTGCTGCTATTCTCTGTTGTTATCATCTATACATAGTCACTTTAATAACTCTACCTACATGTACATATTACCTCAACTAACCGGTGCCCCCACATATTGACTCTGTACCTGCACCCCCCTGTATATAGTCTCGTTATTATTATTTTACTGCTGCTCTTTAATTACTTGTTACTTTTATTTCTTGTTTCTTATTGTTATCCTAATTTTTTAAACTACATTGTTGGTTAGGGGCTCATAAGCAAGCATTTCAATGTAAGGTCTACACCTGTTGTATTCGGCGCATGTGGCTAATACAGTTTGATTTGATCATGCTTTATATGATGTTTAGTAGATATTGTATTATTTAGCAGTTCCCTAAGGCTGTTTTTTTTTCTGGGTATAACCCAGTACTGTGGTGATTTGGCTGTGTAGTTGAATAAGCCTTTAGTGTCACGATCGTCTTATGGGATGGACCAAGGCGCAGGGTGGTATGCGTACATCCTCTTTTAATGAAAGAACACTGAACAAAAATAAATAAATAAATAAATAATCAACGAACAACACGTGAAGCTATACAAATAGTGCTGACAGGCAACTAAACATAGACAAGATCCCACGAAACACAAAGGGAAATGGCTGCCTAAATATGATCCCCAATCAGAGACAACGATAAACAGCTGTCTCTGATTGGGAACCATATCAGGCCAACATAGAAATACAAATTCACCTAGATGACCCACCCAATTCACCATCACGCCCCAACCAACACAGAGAAAATCCAGCTTACCATGGTCAGGGCGTGACATTTAGTCAAGATAAAGGAGATGTCTGCTGCTCTGAAAGGCAACATTCGCCATGTGAGGCAAGATGTGCTGTGCACCTGAGCACCCTGGCATAACGACCAACACAATGAATTATCCACCCCTCCTCCTGTCCTCTGCTTTAACACTGGCCATACAGAACAGGTAATAAAGCAGACACTACTTGTTTCCATTTGGGCCATATGTGTTACAAATGATTCCTCCTGATACTAGCTGGCTAACAGAAGACCAAGTTGTTCTAATCTCACGCCATCCAGAAAGCCATTTGGTCCCAGAGTGTGTCTGACCGAAACCTAGGTCCCTTTACTATTCTGGAAAAGGAATATAAACTCGGGGCATATTCTATGAACCCAAATAGACTCCCAGCCTTGACATGTGAGGTGGAGAGATGTATCATAATAAGGCTTTGTATTACCTTCGGCACCACATGGTAGCCAGGCAAATCATGATACAGTCATGTAGGCTAACATGTCTCTTCTACTGTGGCCTACACTCCTGCTCCATATTACAGGACCCATGCAGTGTGCTGTTGATGGAAGCAGACAGTCCTTCTAGTCATACTGCTGATGTTTCTAATGTTTCCATCACATCTTCCTCGCTACAGTATACATTCATCTACAGAGCTGTTTCCTGCACTGCCGAGCTGCCGCGCCGCCTGTCTGTTCCCCACATGGCCTATGCAGCTATAGCGCCGCCAAATAATTTACAACAGACCTCTTTTCATTGTTATGATTACACCGAGATTGATTGGCTCAATAAAAATATGAAATGATATCATCTGTCTCAAACATATATCCCCATTACTGTGAACCTCTATCATTTCTAACACCTCTGTCTACTGTGAGAATGTAGAGCCCAATAGGTCACGGTGCTGTCAACAACACCCATTTATTCAGTCAATATGGGTCATAGATACTCTAAACACAACTCATGAACTTGCCCTTGTCTATGATCAGTCAATATGGGTCATATATACTCTAAACACAACTCCTGGTCCAAGCACACCAAGACAGTCGTGAAGAGGGCATGACAAAACCTATTCCCCCTCAAGAGACTGAAAAGATTTGGCATAGGTCCTCAGATCCTCAAAAGGTTCTCCCGCTGCACCATCGAGAGCATCCTTACTGGTTGCATCACTGCTTGGTATGGCAACTGCTCAGCCTATGACCGCAAAACACTACAGAGGGTTGTGTGAACGGCCCAGTACATCACTGGGGCCAAGCTTCCTGCCATCCAGGACCTCTATACCAGGCGGTGTCAGAGGAAGGCCCTAAAAATGGTCAAAGACTCCAGCCACCCTAGTCATAGACTGTTCTCTCTACTACCGCACGGCAAGCAGTACCGGAGTGCCAAGTCTAGGTCCAAGAGGCTTCTAAACAGCTTCTACCCCCAAGCCATAAGACTCCTGAACATCTAGTCAAATGGCTACCCAGACTTTTTGCATTGCCCCCCCCCCCCTCTCCACACCACTGCCACTCTCTGTTGTCATCTATGCATAGTCACTTTAATAACTCTATCAACATGTACATACTCCTCAACTAACCAGTGCCCCTGCACATTGACTCTGTACTGACACCCCCCTGTATATATTGTTATTTTTTACTGCTGCTCTTTAATTACTTGCTACTTTCATCTCCTATTCTTATCCATATTTTTTTGTTTTTTGAAACTGCACTGTTGGTTAGGGGCTCGTAAGTAAGAATTCCACTATAATTCCACTGTTGGTTAGGGGCTTGTAAGTAAGAATTCCACTATAATTCCACTGTTGGTTAGGGGCTTGTAAGTAAGAATTCCACTGTAATTCCACTGTTGGTTAGGGGCTCGTAAGTAAGAATTCCACTATAATTCCACTGTTGGTTAGGGGCTCGTAAGTAAGAATTCCACTATAATTCCACTGTTGGTTAGGGGCTCGTAAGTAAGAATTCCACTGTAATTCCACTGTTGGTTAGGGGCTTGTAAGTAAGAATTCCACTGTAATTCCACTGTTGGTTAGGGGCTCGTAAGTAAGAATTCCACTATAATTCCACTGTTGTATTCGGCGCATGTGACTAATTACATTTGATTTGATTTGAACTTGCCCTAGTCTATGATCAGTCAACATGGGTCATAGATACTCTAAACATAACTCCTGAACTTGCCCTAGTCTATGATCAGTCAACATGGGTCAAAGATACTCTAAACACAACTCCTGAACTTTCCCTAGTCTATGATCAGTCAACATGGGTCATAGATACTCTAAACACAACTCCTGAACTTGCCCGAGTCTATGATCAGTCAACATGGGTCATAGATACTCTAAACATAACTCCTGAACTTGTCCTAGTCTATGATCAGTCAACATGGGTCATAGATACTCTAAACACAACTCCTGAACTTGCCCTAGTCTATGATCAGTCAACATGGGTCATAGACATTCTAAACACAACTCCTGAACTTGCCCTAGTCTATGATCAGTCAACATGGGTCATAGATACTCTAAACACAACTTCTGAACTTGCCCGAGTCTACGATCAGTCAACATGGGTCATAGATACTCTAAACATAACTCCTGAACTTGTCCTAGTCTATGATCAGTCAACATGGGTCATAGCTACACTAAACACAACTCCTGAACTTGCCCTAGTCTATGATCAGTCAACATGGGTCATAGATACTCTAAACACAACTCCTGAACTTGCCCTAGTCTATGATCATTGAATAGTAATATGACCTTTGCATCTGGAAACAACTGTTGTGAATAATGCTAATGCATGGTAATCACACAGTGCTTAAACATGCATATGCATCATCATTTCGAAAGGTTATAACAAAATGCCTGGTCAGCAGGGTAGCCTAGTGGTTAGAGTGTTAGACTACTAACCTGGAGGTTGCAAGTCCAAATCCCTGAGCTGACAAGGTCGTTCTGCACCTGAACAGGCAGTTAACCCACTGTTCCTAGGCCGTGATTGAAAATAAGAGTGTGTTCTTAACTGACTTGCCTAGTAAAATAAAAAAATGCTCATAATATTGTTTGTTATGATTTCCTCACAGGCCTTACATTGACTCTTTTAAATGCTTTAATTTTTTACATCTATAGTTGTTTTTGACAGCTGACGTTTACACTTAAAATGGGTGGGGCAAATAGAATTTTAGCTAATCTCAATTTGGACTACCCGGGCTCCGAGTCGCCGTTTCTGCCTGTCTCAAGCTCCGCCTTTTGTTCACTGTGAGCGGTGGAGACGGGAGGCAGGCAGGAGGCAGTGGTGTTGTCCTTGCAGTGTGTGTCAGTTCGCCAGAGAGAACACCGTACAGCATAGCTAGTTACATTTAGCAGATCCACAGAATTGATATATGTAGACTGACGCATAGGCGACGTTGAGCAGGCACCGGTTCCTTCCTGAATCAGACAACGGGGACCAACCATGGACCTATTCGAGTTTGACTTCTTTAGGGACTGGGAACTGGAGCAACAGTGGTACGTACAAGTGTTTCTTTTTATGTACATGATGTAGCTATTAACGTCTTTGTCAGAGGCTTTTTTCTGAAGACTAACCGAGCTGCGCTGCCACATCGATGCGCCCTGGCTTTTGGCGTTGGACTCCTGGAATGCTCGCATTCCTTCTCGGAACACATTAAAGTGAGAGATTAGTGTGATGAATTATTGTAGAGCCCTGCGTGTCTGCGCTTTGCCTCTATTGTCAGATTGTGCATTGTAGGACTATGTCGCGCTAGGACGTATTCGGTGCGCACACACTCACATGGACCTATAGTGCCACCTCATGAATGGGGGAAGTTCACAGTTGCTGGTTTTGCTCTCTGTAAATGTCAGGTTGAAATCGGGATCATTCGATGCGTAATTGTATAGTTTACACCCTAAACACGCGTTTCATAGGGGTTTTATTGAGGTCGCCGATGTAGCTACTGTGGTGAATTGCATGACAACTGAATCAATTGCCCTTGTCTGTCTTATTGTTGTTTTAATACCCAAGCTATTATTTGTCAAATGCTCTGTTCTAAAACACAATTTAGACTATTTGTGTAAGCTTATTGTCAGGTTTGATTTGTAATGGATTGCATCGATTCAATGGGACATATCGCTATACATTATAATGGCCTATCACGGTGGTTTATTATGACAGTCTAAGTTTACGCTGCTCCACATCTGGTCAGCGATGTGCAATATATTCGGTAGGCTACCTATTACAATAATTATATTTTTAATTATATTTTTAACCAAATGATGATAGAATTTCTAATAATTTCAATTTCATCCCAGTTTTAAGAGAATCCGTGGCATCAAAATTAAAGTATACAAACATTACTAGAGCAAGTAACTTTTTAATTTGGAAGCCATTTATTCCCTAAAGATTGGGATGTTCTATTCCCGGTCGGAAGTAGCACCATCACAGAGAGATAGTAGAGGGCAAATAACTGTGATAACACAACCCATGACAGTAGGGACCAGCCTGCAGGATTTGATCCTTCCATTCTCCCCATGATTGGTAGCCTATCACTCATTTTTGTTTTCATTCTAGTGCATTCAGCCCTCTTAGTTTTCCTCTCCCCACTCCCTCACACAATAGTATTTGATGTCTCAATAGAAGGATTTCAACCACATAATAATTAAGTCCTGCATTAATTGTTTTATTTTTTAATAATCTTAGATGAATATACTAGGCCTAGCCTAGTGTAGCCGATACAACAACCTACTGTGCATTTTGACTGTTCACTTACCCCGCGACTACAGGGTTTACTAATCGTGGTTAGTTCCATTGCTGTTTTATTGATTTTTGAGACACCTCTTTGCTTTAGTTGTTTTCTTTTAAATTCTTTCAAATCAAATCATGTCTCTTCATCACGTCCTTCTACCTCTGAGACTGGAATGGAATGTGTACAAACAACAAATGTGCACAAACAACTCATTACAGCTTTCCATCAAAATACATTGTTTTTTTGCAATGTCATGTCCCTGGTTGTGTTTCACGAAATTATGAGTGATTGAGCATAATTTCATGCTGCGGTAGTTGGTTTATAATAGTTGGTGGGATTTGAATTTTAAAATGTAATTGTTGGGTGTGCATTAGTTTAATCTGACCACAGTACCACGATCTGTGAAATAACCAGATCACACTGTAGATCTACCAGCAAGAGTTACATACTTTAATATTGGTTACCTTGGTATCAATGTTGAGCGATTAACTAACATTTCAGTTACTTGACTTTTTTTAAACAACTATTTGAAATACGTTTTTTCTGTGAGCTCAATGCGCACAGTGCAGTTTCTCGAGACAAAATCTGACCCAGCCTGAACTGTGTGATGTAGTAGGGAGTTTTAGTTTCCAACAGGCCAATATTCTACATAGTTTAGCGCATAAAACGTGGTAATTAACTACAATAGCCATGTTTCTATCCACATTTTTTATGCGAATTAAGCCATACCGTATAAAAAAGTCACGACAGCTGTGATGGAACAGGACGTTTCGGTACAATTTTATAAATGCTGACAGGTCATTTGTTTGACATGGTGGGATCGTTTTGTGTCCGTACAATTACTTATGCGAGAAATTGTGGTACAAATGCCTTTAAGCGCAAAAATGGATTTAATAACAGTCATATCGAAGTACATTTTGAGTTACGCGATGATATGGTGTGTGGTTCTTCCACTACGAGCACGCAGTTTATTAGGTTACATATCTGGCTGTTCTGTTTTCTTGTGTTTTGCATGTTACTGTTAAAAAAAAATAGTTATGATGAGCTTCACAATGTGTTGAAAGTGCACGGTGATATTGATGTTCATTTCCAATAAATATCGAGGGTATCTTTTATGTGATAAATAAAAATATTCTCGTTTTTATGCATAGTAATCTCATCGTGTATACTAGCCTACCTGCAGAGCCTACACGCAATGTATCTGCAAACTGTTGACCAGAGCGCATGTGCGAAGACCAGAGGAGGCACATTTGCTATTTAATTTAACCGTTTTTGTTACAAAAGTATCCGTAGAGCTGAAAAGGCGATTGAAACATATTGAATTTTAGATTTTTTTTCGGTACATGAACATTTAAGCGAAAAGTACATTTTGTGTGTTCTACGTCATCACGCACTGATGTTTTTTCTACAAAAAGTCAATTTGGTGGAAACAGAACACTTGTGGGAAATGCACGTATTTTCTTTATGCGGATTGTATTGTATTCGCATGAAAATCTGTTACCAATTGGATGGAAACCTAGCTAATGACCATAATCCATTGCTCCTTTTATTACAGATAATAAGAAATGTCAACGTATCCTCTCACATGATGTAGATGATTCCCATTGATTGATGCCTGCCATTACTGCTTTGGCTTCATCAATAGTTTTCTTTCTCCGCTTCACAACTAGAACTTGTGATAGTGATGTAAAATTATGTCCACCTCTTAAGCCAAGGGCAACACGGATATTGATTTCAATTTGATTACTCTCATGCTGGTTTTTGTACAGCAAGTGTTGGGTTTAATCAAGTCAAGGGGAAGGGGAGAGGGGGAGTGAGAGACTGTCTGTACAGAGGGAGAGACTGTCTGTACAGAGGGAGAGACTGTCTGTACAGAGGGAGAGACTGTCTGTACAGAGGGAGAGACTGTCTGTACAGAGGGAGAGACTGTCTGTACAGAGGGAGAGACTGTCGGTACAGAGGGAGTGACTGTCTGAGAGTGCCACTATGCCTTTCCAGCAGCAGTAGAGAATAGGTGGCTGGGTTCTTAGGACGGTGGTGTAGTAGGGCTTTACTCCAATCTGCAAGTCATATATCATGGCCTCACTACCAGTAATAGCAATCATTTGATGATAGTCATGGTTCTCTCTTTCTCTCCATAATGGTTTCTTGTCACTCGAGGAGGAATTAACAGATAGATAGGCAATTGACGCTTGTGTGTGGAGATATAAGCCTGGACTACTGTACTGTACACAGTGATGCCTCATTCTGTTGGCATTGTGAGGAGAAATGATAGCTCAATAAAGTACCACCTACAAATCATTTGTGCTGAAGCCTGTTTTATGGACATCCACACCTTGGACTGGGTTTAACTTGATCTTTTTAATTAGGCCTAGCTATTTATTGTCACTTTCTCTTTTAATTGTCTAGCTTCATTATTACTTGACTGATCCTCAGGGATTAACCTGACTTCAGTGTCTCGAGAAATATACATTTTCCTTTTACTGGTACTTCTCAGCAGGGATTGCTGTCCAAATAATTCAGTTTTATTTGTCTTGAAATGCGTAAAGCCTCACAACGTTGCCGGATGACGAGGAGAGAAAAAGAGAGTCTATTGAGGCAATGTGTGTATTGGATATGTAACGGGATACTGGCAAGGTCCCTGCCTGGTGAACCGGGATGGAAAGGAAAATAAAATGTTCAGTCTACTTCTACTGATAGACTCACCAAAGGGGCCAAAACTCTGTAATTCTCTGTAATGTGTCTGGCGGAATAAGCTGCTGTGGCAGCAATATTAATAGATAAAACACTTCTGAATCTAACAGTATAAAGACTAATTAAGACAGATCAACGAACCATTGTAATTATTATACAGCTGACTGTAAAGTAATTAAGACCTTTGAGCAAATACCTACATTAGAAGTAGATGTGAGGTGTACAGAGTGGGGACTGTTATGTAGACATAGACATTTAAAAGCATTTCGCTAAACCTGCAATAACATCTGCTTAACATGTGTATGTGACCAATAACATTGGATTTGATTTGAGACATAATTGTTTCTTATTGCTGTAATATAGAGCGTTCATAGAACAGTAGTTGTTGTATGAAGCAGTGGGCTTTCTGTGGCTGTTTATGTAACCACAGTTTTATATATATATATATATATTAGTGGGGAGAACAAGTATTTGATACATTGCCGATTTTGCAGGTTTTCCCACTTACAAAGCATGTAGAGGTCTGTAATGTTTTATCATAGGTACACTTCAACTGTGAGAGACGGAATCTAAAACAAAAATCCAGAAAATCACATTTTTAAGTAATTAATAGCATTTTATTGCATGACATAAGTATTTGATCACCTACCAACCAGTAAGAATTCCGGCTCTCACAGACCTGTTAGTTTTTCTTTAAGAAGCCTTCCTGTTCTCCACTCATTACCTGTATTAACTGCACCTGTTTGAACTCGTTACCTGTATAAAAGACACCTGTCCACACACTCAATCAAACAGACTCCAACCTCTCCACAATGGCCAAGACCAAAGAGCGTGTAAGGACATCAGGGATACAATTATAGACCTGCACAAGGCTGGGATGGGCTACAGGACAATAGGCAAGCAGCTTGGTGAGAAGGCAACAACTGTTGGCGCAATTATTAGAAAATGGATAAAGTTCAAGTTGACGGACAATCACCTTCAGTCTGGGGCTCCATGCAAGATCTCACCTCGTGGGGCATCAATGATATATATATATATATATAAAACCTCAATTCTACATTTATAAAGCATGTTTTTAGTTCTGGTCAATAATTATTGCAAGATTTTTTCACAATTTTCAAAAGCTGTGCCTTGCAGTCCCTTTTCTGCAGGTTATTCACAGGGATGTAGTTTTCTCAAGGTCTCCAGCAGACCCACCACATTCCACCCTGGTGCACAGACCACAGCTGGGGGCCACATATTATAATGTGTGCCTGAGGAGCCTCTCTCAATGCCAATCTCATTTGTGCCCGGCATGAAGAGACAACCATGCCAGGCGGCCTGCTGGCATCGCTCTGTCCGTCCACCTCCTCTCCGCTCTGTCGCCGTGACACGGACTCACAGCAGTTGGCATCCTGGATCCGGGAGGTGCCTGCCAAGTCCGCTGCCTCGAGGACTCGCTCTGCCATCTGCCAACGAGCTGCGAGTGCTGTGGAATGATAAAGCAGAGCCTGTCAGTGATCATGTTCTGTGGAGACTAAAGGTGAGAGTGGCACGGCCCTTCTGCCCTCTGGTCCAGTGTGCAATTAACAAGTTCATCTGGAGCAGCTCTTCCTGTCAGAGCTGGGAGACCTCACCTCAATAACATCCACCTGGCCTTGGCCAAGAGCTGAACTGAAGCTGGTGGAGCGGCGAGGCCGGGAGGGGGGCAGTATTTGATGTGTGTCTCAAAAGAAGGATTTATTTTTATCCTTGGCTGGGTGTTAATAGCCTGTGGTGGAAAGTGTATATTTCTGTGATGGAGAGGAAGTGATTCAAGATAAGGTAACACAGTAAAGGAATAGTCTTTGACTGTCTAGTACAGCCATGTCATAGAGACTAGCCTTACCTGTGGACACATACTACAGAGCTATGGGATCACAAACCACCCACTCTAATACATACACTTCTGCATCATAATCAGAAAGCACGTGACTACCTTCACCCACCCTTAACCCTGATGAAGGGACCACTCATACCTCATCACGCCTGTCTGTCACAGTTCATCAGGCCTTACTCAGCCCTCCAATAGTCCCTCACTACAGTGGTGGAGAAGAGAGGAAGAGAGGGCATTCACTAAGACTGGGCTCGGGGGATAAGACCCTTCCACTGCCAGTTCCTTCACTAGCGGCTAGCCCAACTCCAGCTAAGCTCCTGGCTGGCACAACCTACAGTTAATAACTCTGCACTAATTACCACGGACCTAATAAGGACAGTAGTGATGGGCCAAATTGAGGTAAATGGGGCTTGGCCAAGCAGAAGCTTGACACTGTTCTTATGCCGCCATGTGTAGAAAGAGCAGAGAGGACAGACCGATGTGGAGGAGTCAATACTCTATGCATGCTTGAATAGACAGACTGGTTTTAAATATTCAAAACTATTGACCATATGTACTTGTGGAGAGTCTTCCCTCCTACTAATCTGTTGCAGTGTTGTAATACTTAGTTCATTATCATGTTACTTTCTTTGAACTATGTTCTTCTTTGATGAGGACTATGTAGCGTATTACATCAAGCCCTGCTTAGAGGACGCTCTACAAACTGTGGGAATTGAGTTTTCTTGAATTCCAGCTGACAGGACTTGAGCAAACTATCAAACTCTGGGAATTGAGTTTTCTTGAATTCTAGCTGAGAGGACTTGAGGGCACATTTGCAAGCCTTCTATGCGCTAGTTTCCCTTTGGGGAGAAGTGCTGCTATATTATGTCCTGGATTTTCTATGTGTGCATCAGCTTTTGATGGACTTTCATATATTTAGTTATACTTCATTCGTTCTGTTGTTGTTAAGCCTTACCACTAAAACAGTTAACATTGTTAACATTTCTCAGAACAGTACGTGTTAGAGAAGTTAAGTAGGTCCATGAGAGCAAAGCAGTAAATGAAACTAACAGCCCTGACATTTTCTCTCGTCAGCCTCCAAGGTTGTGTTAACTTGGTAGAATAAACCCACTTCTGAGATAACCATTTAAATGATAATTGAATGAAACAAGCAAGAAATACAGTGAAAATCATTTAAATCTATGAGCACGGGTCCTCGACAAGGCTGCCATGTTGCACTGTCACCTGATTGGTCAGGCTCCAGTTTCAGTATCTCTGAGTTAATAGCATACCTTTACTTTCCAACTACGAAGGCCAAGTGCCTCCATTGAAAGCACTGTATGACAAATAAGATGATTCAGTGGAGCCAGGCAAGGAACGGTCAAGATTTGTTCTCTCATGGTAAAGTTTGCTTTAGGATGACCTTTAGTGATTGGTCCAGTGTGAGCCAAAGGAAATCGCTAATTCTTTCAATAAAATATATAATATTAATGGTAATGTGGAATAAGTAATAGTATGTGCTTCCTCTGCCAGAGAACAGAACTTGTTGTGACATTATTTCACTGTTTGTGTTTAGAAGCCGATCTGAATAGTCTTGACATGCCACACAAGTAACGGTCTAACATGTACAATGTAATGACCTTTATAGAATACATGTTTACTAATACTGTACTTCAACTCCCTCTAGGCTTTGTCATCACAGGCATGCTTTGCCTTAGAGTACAATACAAAAAATGTAATATTATTAATATTGTTAATCATGAATGAGCTAGTACAGTTTATGATGGAAGACGTCCCACTCCCTGAATGCACGCAACATTGGATTGTGTTGCTTCCTCCCACTTTCCTCATCCTCGCTGTAGAAAAAAGGAGAGGTAACGTGAGCTAGTGGAATATATTTGCAGGCCCTCCTGTCCTCTCTGACAGAGAGCACAAAGGAAGCCTAGTGTCGGACTGCTTGTGAATGAATCACACCTTGTTTGTTTGGGGAGACAGAGGAGCAGTGAGAACTGTTGAAGCTCTACACGCCAAACACCTTTGCAAGAGGAGGAGCATCAAATCGTTCACCCAGGTCCCTCTAATCAACCTTTATTTATCACAGTCTCAGTCTTAAGTAGAGTTTTGTGTACTATTTTACCAATGTGTATAATGTGCTTTCCCGTTTTGTCACTATTCAGTTATCACTTGTCCCAATGCTATTCATTCTCTGTCAGGTGCGACCTATTCAGAGTTGTAGTGTACGCAGTCTTCTCAGTGTTCTCCATGTATTGTTTACACACAGTTGGAGTTGGTTTTATTACCACAAAAAGAAATACACCTAAAATAACTTAGAGATCTGCTTTGTTCGAGTCCCTGTGCTGTTAATTGTAGTGAGCAACCAAATTAATAGCATGGAGAGGAACAGGCTGCTATTATCTGAAGAGGGAATACACTAACCTGGTGATTGGGACATTTTGATGGGAGCCAATCTAGGTTGAGCTTTAGGCCCCTTAACAATCAGTTGAGACTGAGACTCACTTAAAACTAATGCAATGGTACTGTAGAGACTATGAACCATTGGGCTTAATACATAACACAATGCATTTGTACTTTCCTCATTATGTAAAATATGAAATAATTTAATGCACTCAATTGGTATTTTGAAATTGTAATAATAAGTAATTTTCCTATTACAATATCACAATATATTTTGCAATCAGAACATTCTGAAATGCATATTCAATGGATTATCTTGGGAATTGAATTAATTAAATATAATGTTTTCCTCAACATTGGGCAATACATTTTTATGGATATTACAATGGCATTAAACATATGCTATCAAAGTAGACTTCTAATGCTGTTATTCGTATTAGTCCTCTGTTATTTGTCCATTGTCAGATGAAGCACTTTTCTCTGGATAAATTCAGTAGCTTTTCAGCTCTTTAAGGAGTTATTTTCCTAATATTACAGTGGAGAGAAGGGGGTCAGGGTAAACCCCATTAAGTCAGGCAGTTTATGTGGTTTAGTAACACCCCTTATCACACTACAAATCCAGAAGGAAACACATCTCATGCTGGGTAGCACTATGTTAGTTGTTGCAGTAGAATAACTGTACTGTGGACTTTTCCCATAGCTGTCCTCTGATAAAGTATTGCCCTTGTGTTGAATCACTGTGATAAATTCAGCGGAATAGAGCTATTACCTTCTGAGCCTAACCTTCTGATGTGTCTATGTTAAGACACATAGTCTAACCTTCTGAGGTTTCTATGTTAAGACACATAGCCTAACCTTCTGAGGTGTCTATGTTAAGACACATAGCCTAACCTTCTGAGGTTTCTATGTTAAGACACATAGCCTAACCTTCTGAGGTGTCTATGTTAAGACACATAGCCTAACCTTCTGAGGTTTCTATGTTAAGACACATAGCCTAACCTTCTGAGGTGTCTATGTTAAGACACATAGCCTAACCTTCTGAGGTGTCTATGTTAAGACACATAGCCTAACCTTCTGAGGTTTCTATTCTTCTTCTTCTTCTTCATTTTTCCTTTTTATTTTTCTTCTTCTCTTTTCTCCCCTCAAGCGATACAGACGCATCCACATTGACTCAGGATGACAGGCGAGCATGTGAAGTGTGTGTAAAGTAGTGGCAGGTAGCCTAGCGGTTAAGCGAGTTGGGCCAGTAACCATCACTGGTTCGAATCCACGACCCGACTAGGTGAAACATCTGTCTATGTGCCCTTGAACAAGGCACTTAACCGTAATTGCTCCTGTAAGTCGTTCTGGTTAAGAGCGTCTGCTAAATGACAACGATGGAAATGGAAGTGTATGTGGACCTCCCAGACCACTGAAGTCATCATCGAGGCTAATGTTTCAGCCATGTCTTATTGATGGAGACAGATGATATATTACTGTGTGGTCTGTAAGGTGCATATTGTAGTAGGCCTATTGCAGTGGGTGGCATACTCTGCTGTCTGACTGTTAGTTACAGTAAACCAGCTGTGCCTTTCGCAGTGCAGTATGTCTCAACGTAAGGGTGGTGTCAAGGTTGACAAATTAACACCGTGGCATAAATATATTATCTTTTTTTTTTTTTTATTTCTGTCCCGCCGCTGTAATTCTGTTCCTCTGGCTCACAGGAATGTTTTCACAGGAAAGAGGGAAAGAAAGGCAGACATTAGTGTCACATTAGGACTGCTTCATTATTTCTCTCTTCCTTAAAGCTCTTGTAAAATTCCCCCAAGCTCTTCATGTTATCTGAACCTATTGGGATTCCTCACTGCCTTCTCCCTGTGTGGAAAATCCAACCTTTTAATGAAGTGCCCGAGGGATTTCTAGCTAAAAGGCCTGTATGGCTGTGGAGACTGAGAGACACCCATGAAGTGGCGGCTGGGTTGGGAGGTGAGTCAACAAGCAAATGATCCAGATAGTGGTGAGAGGAAAACAACATCAGTTGAGGAGTGATGGCCACTTCACTGGCGGGGTATTGGTGATTTTTCGCATGTTCCTGTCTTTCTTCACAGATCCTATGGTATTGACCCTAAGTGTCAACAACATACCTGTTGCAAATCAATTTGACACTGTTTTGGTCAAGTGGCCTGCTAGTTGACAAGACAAGAGGAAGTGTGTGGTGTGTGTTTGTGGCCACACCCTCGTTGATATTTTGCTATTGATCTCTGCTCAAATTTCTGCCTTCCTCCTACGCCGGACACACATCAGAGTTGTGTTCAACCAGTTTTATTGTGATGTGACCAAGATGGATGTGACATTGTCTTCTGTTGCCCACCAGAGTGTGTAAGTGTTAACGAAGCCATTAGCACAGTCCGAGACACTAGAGAGAATATTGAAATTCTCATTATTCTGCAGTATTAAACGGTAATATGCCACCTCCTCTCCCTACTCTCCTCTTCTATCTATCTCTACTTATAATTTCCCTCCATTTTCTTCTCCCATTGCACGCTCTCTCCCTCTCTTTTTCTTACCGCTTTCTCTCTGTCACTGATCCCCTCTTGCTGTCCCTTTAAAGCTTCATTAATTCATTTTGTATTTAAAGCAGTTAGATACATAAGAGTGGTGGTGTTCATAACAATGTATCTTATAATTACCATCCTCACACACTGGCTCCAGAATTCTTTCTGTTTCTCTCTCTCTTTCTCTCTCTCTCTCTTTCGCCCTCTCTCTTTCTCTCTCTCTCTTTCTCTCTCTTTGAGGCCTACAGAAAAAAGGAAATGGGCTATACAATAAATCGTATTAGCTGGTTGATAAGCTGAATCGGGTTAGTTAGAACTGGGGTTGGAGCGAAAATCTACATGAGGTTTGCTCTCCATGAACAAGGTTGGAGAGCCCTAAAATAGTGACACAGAGAAAAAGCCTTGACTGGGTCAATGAAAAGCAGAGCGGGAAGGAATTCCTGGTCTGGCACCAGGATAAATCTTTACAGGAAATGTCCGTGGCACACAGGAAGCAGCGAGTGTGTCGGGACAATACCCCAGCCTCTCGTGCTCATTGATTGGCTGAGAGCAGGTTTGTGCTCCCATTTAACATTGTTCAGTTTCATTACGGTCATATTAGACACAGCCAGCTTCTGCTGATCCTTACTAAGAATCCAGCAACGGGCAAATCAATTAGAACCAAGGAATGGCTTCTGCCTCTGTGCCTCTCTGCCTCTCCTAACAAATAGACAGACAACCAGTTAACTGGGGCTGTCAGCAGAGCGGCTCTGGCAATGATGTCTTCGTTTCTGGATTATGACTCTCTGGGCACCCTGGTCAAGTGTGGTTTCTTATATTGAATTAACTTCACTAGGATGACGGTGGGTGTAGTTGAACGCATCAATTCCATATTGTTACAGATCCCAGGGCGTGCTAGCAGAAACATTAGATTTGTCTCACGTCATTAGGTGTTCATTGGCTGGCTGAGCTGTAGCGAACCACCAGCATCTTAATTGGTTACAAGCAAGATCATTTTTTTTATCATACATTTAGGAAAACAAATGATTTCATGATATTTTTGGATGACATTTTTTATCATATCCATATTAATCGTATCAGAATGATCATATAATATTATTCTCCTTATTCCATGATGTCCCTTCATATCTGCGCTATTGGTTGTATGTGTGTTATTGGGTGGAAGCTGTGATTAGAAGCCTAGGAAAGTGATGTGATTGGCCGGTGTGTGTCACAGATCCCTCTCATCCGTTTGGGAGTGAGTTTCTTCTAGTCCACCCGTGGCGTGGCTCCAGGTCGCATCCTGAATGCTATCTGCCTGCTGCAGGAATGCCAGGGCTGGAGCAGTGGCAGTGGTTTGGTCTGCAGCTGAGCAGACAGGAGCGTAGCGGTAGCGTAGGTGGTGGAGCGAGGGCAGATAGGGGTGGCTCTGGTGGCTCTGGTGGCTCTGTGGCTGCAGATAACAGGGGACTGGCAGGCGTGGGCACGGCCATGGCAGCCCGCGGTCTCACACCGCTGCATCTCTGGCTGCCAGGAGGGTAACACAGGCGACCTCACTACCCTACACACACACATACACACACACGTGCACACACTTGTGTACGCACACACACACACACACTTTCTATACATTACAGCAACACACACTTCTGTCTAACACAGCTCATCCTCTGTCTGTCTCTGTCTCTCTCCTCTGTCTATCTCTTCTGTCTCTCTCTCCTCTATCTGTCTCTCCTTTGTCTGTCTCTCCTCTGTCTGTCTCTCCTCTGTCTGTCTCTCTTCTGTCTGTATCTCCTCTGTCTGTGTCTCTTCTCCGTCTCTATCTCCTGTGTCTGTCTCTCCTTTGGCTGTCTCTCCTCTGTCTATCTCTCCTCTCTGTCTCTCCTCTCTGTCTCTCCTCTGTTTATATCTCTTCTGTCTCTCTCCTCTGTCTCTCTCCTCTGTCTGTCTCTCCTCTGTCTGTCTCTCCTCTGTCTCTCTCCTCTGTCTGTCTCTCCTCTGTCTGTCTCTCCTGTGTTCTTCTCTCCTCTGTCTCTCTCCTCTGTCTGTCTCTCCTCTGTCTGTCTCTCCTCTGTCTGTCTCTCTTATGTCTGTCTCTCCTGTGTTCTTCTCTCCCATGTCTGTCTGTCTCTCCTTCTGTCTCTCCTCTGTCTGTCTCTCCTCTGTCTGTCTGTCTCTTCTCTGTCTCTCCTTTGTCTGTCTCTCCTCTGTCTGTCTCTCCTCTCTGTCTCTCCTCTGTCTCTCTCTCCTCTGTCTGTCTCTCCTCTGTCTGTCTCTTCCTCTGTCTCTCTCTCCTCTGTCTCTTCCTCTGTCTGTCTCTCCTGTGTTCTTCTCTCCTCTGTCTCTCTCCTCTGTCTGTCTCTCCTCTGTCTGTCTCTCTTATGTCTGTCTCTCCTGTGTTCTCCTCCCATGTCTGTCTCTCCTCTGTCTCTCCTCTCTGTCTCTCCTCTGTCTGTCTCTCCTCTGTCTGTCTGTCTCTTCTCTGTCTCTCCTCTGTCTGTCTCTTTTCTGTCTGTCTCTTCTCTGTCTGTCTCTCCTGTGTTCTTCTCTCCTGTGTTCTTCTCTCCTCTGTCTGTCTCTCCTCTGTCTGTCTCTCCTCTGTCTGTTTCTCCTATGTCTGTCTCTCCTCTGTCTGTCTCTCCTCTGTCTATCTCTCCTCTGTCTGTCTCTTCTCTGTCTGTCTCCTGTGTTCTTCTCTCCTGTGGTCTTCTCTCCTCTGTCAGTCTCTCCTCTGTCTGTCTCTCCTATGTCTGTCTCTCCTCTGCCTGTCTCTCCTATGTCTGTCTGCCCTCCAGCCCTACATTGTTGTTGTAAAATGAAGGACTGACTAGTTTGGGTGGCAGTGTAACCTATGACCAGTTTATGAATGGATTCATTATTTTATCAAAGTTGAATTTTCAGCTATAGTATTCAGAGTATGCTACTTTGAGTTCTCACTGACCTCCATGTTATGATCCAAAGTAAAGTATTGCTTGCTTCTTAGATGAAAGTCACAGTTTATTTTCAAATGTTTCAATTTCTTTTCTGTGTCTGCTGTATCCCCGAGGAAGGCCATTTAGCGAACCAATCCACATAGCTCTATTTCCAACATTTCAATACCTTTTCTGTTCCTAAATAAAGGACTGCAATCTATGCTTTGAAGCTTGTCTGGTTAAAAGGCAACAACAAGCTGCTGTAAAGTATCTACATTTCCTCGGTATCTACATGCTTATAGGCTTACAGAGGAACATAAAAACAGAGGCAAATCGACCAAAGGTGCCGCTTTCCTAAATTATGCACTGCTTTTCCAACCACTTGGCATCAAGCTATCGGCCGCCGCTGTGCTGGCCTGAAATGGCCAAGGAAACTACAAGGCAATTTTATTATTTTGATCAAGTTGATTTTATTGGAGAATCAATAGGCTCCAACTATGCATGCATACTCTGAGTATTTGTACAGGATGACATGTAGTGTATAGAAATGTAATTAGCCTTGAATGGGGAGCAGGGAGATGGATCCAGTGCTCTCTGACAGACAACAATTGGAAGGTCAGAATCTTGAATGGAGCCACTGACCGCAGTCGAGAGGGGACTTGAGGGAGACAGCGAGCAGAAAAACCCACCATGTCTGACCACCATGCCTGACCACTGTGGCTACCGTAACCTTTCTGAGGGGTGGAGGAGCGATCCATGTGTCCAACATGTGCCCTGCACAGATCACTGGCCTCTTTATCTCATGATTGCGTGGCATAGATATGGGTGTCAAATTTGTGTGAGAGACATGCCTACTGTTGACTGTGGTGGGTGGGGATGTGTTTAACAGAGAGAAGCTAACATGGCTCCACCAGACTGGTGTGAAGAGGTCCAAGGCTTGGTTCTTCTTTTTTCTCTCTGCTCAATTTACCGTGGCAACAGATATGAGAGGGGCTGGTTGTTAGTGCTAAATGGCCTGCAAAAAAATGATTCACCTTGTGCTGTAGGGGGTGTTTGTGAAGTGCTCGATTACGTTCTCTCTCAGTGAGGGAGTGAGCGGAGGGCTGTGGGGTGAGACAGGAGCTCTTTGTGAGACCAAACACAGAGACAGTGTGTGAGGAGAGAGAGTGGCAGGTCTCTGGACCCTGCTCATCTGAAATGGGAATGAGAGAGAGAGGAGAGGGGACCCTGGTTGCTTGGCACTGCTCTGCTTTGTTTCAGGGTAGATGAAACAGCATTGACACTGCACTGCTAAAATAGTACATTTCAGTTAAGGGGTAAACAAATATTTATTTTCATCAGATAAATGTCCTCTGTGTGGTTTATGATCGCTTACGTTTGGCACTAGCTTAGTAGATTGTTTTACCATTTTGCCTTAAAATGTATTTTTCATGATTGATGCAATATTGGGGATACTGAGGTAGAGAGGTAGATGAATTGTCTCCTTGTCCCTGTCCCTAGAGAGTTAGATGGTTTGAGGGGGACTTGTCCCTGTCCCTAGAGAGTTAGATGGCTTGAGGGGGACTTGTCCCTGTCACCAGAGAGTTAGATGGTTTGAGGGGGGCTTGTCCCTGTCACCAGAGAGGTAGATGTATTGAGGGGGGCTTGTTCCTGTCAGCAGTGAGGTAGATGGATTGAGGGGGGTTGTTCCTGTCAGCAGAGAGGTAGATGTATTGAGGGGGGTTGTTCCTGTCACCAGAGAGGTAGATGTATTGAGGGGGGTTGTTCCTGTCAGCAGAGAGGTAGATGTATTGAGGGGGCTTGTTCCTGTCAGCAGAGAGGTAGATGTATTGAGGGGGGTTGTTCCTGTCACCAGAGAGGTAGATGTATTGAGGGGGGTTGTTCCTGTCAGCAGAGAGGTAGATGGATTGAGGGGGGTTGTTCCTGTGAGCAGAGAGGTAGATGGATTGAGGGGGGGGTTGTTCCTGTGAGCAGAGGTAGATGGATTGAGGGGGGTTGTTCCTGTGAGCAGAGAGGTAGATGGATTGAGGGGGGTTGTTCCTGTCAGCAGAGAGGTAGATGGATTGAGGGGGGTTGTTCCTGTCAGCAGAGAGGTAGATGGATTGAGGGGGGGTTGTTCCTGTGAGCAGAGAGGTAGATGGATTGAGGGGGGTTGTTCCTGTGAGCAGAGAGGTAGATGGATTGAGGGGGGGGTTGTTCCTGTGAGCAGAGAGGTAGATGGTTTGAGGGGGGCTTGTTCCTGTAAGCAGCAGAGAGGTAGATGTATTGAGGGGGCTTGTTCCTGTCAGCAGAGAGGTAGATGGATTGAGGGGGGGGTTGTTTCTGTGAGCAGAGAGGTAGATGGATTGAGGGGGGTTGTTCCGTGAGCAGAGAGGTAGATGTATTGAGGGGGGTTGTTCCTGTCAGCAGAGAGGTAGATGGATTGAGGGGGCTTGTTCCTGTCAGCAGAGAGGCAGATGGATTGAGGGGGGGGGGGGGGCTTGTTCCTGTCAGCAAAGAGGTAGATGGATTGAAGGGGGCTTGTTCCTGTCACTAGAGAGGCAGATGGATTGAGGGGGGGCTTGTTCCTGTGAGCAGAGAGGTAGATGGATTGAGGGGGGGCTTGTTCCTGTCAGCAGAGAGGTAGATGGATTGAGGGGGGCTTGTTCCTGTCACTAGAGAGGCAGATGGATTGGGGGGGGCTTGTTCCTGTGAGCAGAGAGGTAGATGGATTGAGGGGGGCTTGTTCCTGTCAGCAGAGAGGTAGATGGATTGAGGGGGCTTGTTCCTGTCAGCAGAGAGGCAGATGGATTGAGGGGGGGCTTGTTCCTGTCAGCAGAGAGGTAGATGGATTGAAGGGGGGGCTTGTTCCTGTCACTAGAGAGGCAGATGGATTGAGGGGGGGGGCTTGTTCCTGTGAGCAGAGAGGTAGATGGATTGAGGGGGGGTTGTTCCTGTGAGCAGAGAGGTAGATGGATTGAGGGGGGTTGTTCCTGTGAGCAGAGAGGTAGATGTATTGAGGGGGGCTTGTTCCTGTCAGCAGAGAGGTAGATGTATTGAGGGGGGTTGTTCCTGTCAGCAGAGAGGTAGATGGATTGAAGGGGGGGCTTGTTCCTGTCACTAGAGAGGCAGATGGATTGAGGGGGGGGGGGCTTGTTCCTGTGAGCAGAGAGGTAGATGGATTGAGGGGGGTTGTTCCTGTGAGCAGAGAGGTAGATGGATTGAGGGGGCTTGTTCCTGTCACCAGAGAGGTAGATGTATTGAGGGGGGTTGTTCCTGTGAGCAGAGAGGTAGATGGATTGAGGGGGTTGTTCCTGTGAGCAGAGAGGTAGATGTATTGAGGGGGGCTTGTTCCTGTCAGCAGAGAGGTAGATGTATTGAGGGGGGTTGTTCCTGTCAGCAGAGAGGTAGATGTATTGAGGGGGGTTGTTCCTGTCAGCAGAGAGGTAGATGGATTGAGGGGGGTTGTTCCTGTCAGCAGAGAGGTAGATGTATTGAGGGGGGTTGTTCCTGTCAGCAGAGAGGTAGATGTATTGAGGGGGGTTGTTCCTGTCAGCAGAGAGGTAGATGTATTGAGGGGGGTTGTTCCTGTCAGCAGAGAGGTAGATGTATTGAGGGGGGGCTTGTTCCTGTCAGCAGAGAGGTAGATGTATTGAGGGGGGGTTGTTCCTGTCAGCAGAGAGGTAGATGTATTGAGGGGGGGTTGTTCCTGTCAGCAGAGAGGTAGATGTATTGAGGGGGGTTGTTCCTGTCAGCAGAGAGGTAGATGTATTGAGGGGGGGCTTGTTCCTGTAAGCAGCAGAGAGGTAGATGTATTGAGGGGGGTTGTTCCTGTGAGCAGAGAGGTAGATGTATTGAGGGGGGGGCTTGTTCCTGTCAGCAGAGAGGTAGATGGATTGAGGGGGCTTGTTCCTGTCAGCAGAGAGGCAGATGGATTGAGGGGGGGCTTGTTCCTGTCAGCAAAGAGGTAGATGGATTGAAGGGGGGCTTGTTCCTGTCACTAGAGAGGCAGATGGATTGAGGGGGGGGGGCTTGTTCCTGTGAGCAGAGAGGTAGATGGATTGAGGGGGTTGTTCCTGTGAGCAGAGAGGTAGATGGATTGAGGGGGGGCTTGTTCCTGTCAGCAGAGAGGTAGATGGATTGAGGGGGCTTGTTCCTGTCAGCAGAGAGGCAGATGGATTGAGGGGGGGCTTGTTCCTGTCAGCAAAGAGGTAGATGGATTGAAGGGGGGCTTGTTCCTGTCACTAGAGAGGCAGATGGATTGAGGGGGGGGCTTGTTCCTGTGAGCAGAGAGGTAGATGGATTGAGGGGGGTTGTTCCTGTGAGCAGAGAGGTAGATGGATTGAGGGGGGCTTGTTCCTGTCAGCAGAGAGGTAGATGGATTGAGGGGGGTTGTTCCTGTCAGCAGAGAGGTAGATGTATTGAGGGGGGCTTGTTCCTGTCAGCAGAGAGGTAGATGTATTGAGGGGGTTGTTCCTGTCAGCAGAGAGGTAGATGTATTGAGGGGGGTTGTTCCTGTCAGCAGAGAGGTAGATGTATTGAGGGGGGTTGTTCCTGTCAGCAGAGAGGTAGATGTATTGAGGGGGGGCTTGTTCCTGTCAGCAGAGAGGTAGATGTATTGAGGGGGGGCTTGTTCCTGTCAGCAGAGAGGTAGATGTATTGAGGGGGCTTGTTCCTGTCAGCAGAGAGGTAGATGTATTGAGGGGGCTTGTTCCTGTCAGCAGAGAGGTAGATGTATTGAGGGGGCTTGTTCCTGTCAGCAGAGAGGTAGATGTATTGAGGGGGGTTGTTCCTGTCAGCAGAGAGGTAGATGTATTGAGGGGGGTTGTTCCTGTCAGCAGAGAGGTAGATGTATTGAGGGGGTTGTTCCTGTCAGCAGAGAGGTAGATGTATTGAGGGGGGTTGTTCCTGTCAGCAGAGAGGTAGATGTATTGAGGGGGGCTTGTTCCTGTCAGCAGAGAGGTAGATGTATTGAGGGGGGTTGTTCCTGTCAGCAGAGAGGTAGATGTATTGAGGGGGGGCTTGTTCCTGTCAGCAGAGAGGTAGATGTATTGAGGGGGCTTGTTCCTGTAAGCAGCAGAGAGGTAGATGGATTGAGGGGGTTGTTCCTGTCAGCAGAGAGGTAGATGGATTAGGGGGGTTGTTCCTGTGAGCAGAGAGGTAGATGTATTGAGGGGGGTTGTTCCTGTCAGCAGAGAGGTAGATGTATTGAGGGGGCTTGTTCCTGTCAGCAGAGAGGTAGATGGATTGAAGGGGGCTTGTTCCTGTCACTAGAGAGGCAGATGGATTGAGGGGGGGCTTGTTCCTGTGAGCAGAGAGGTAGATGGATTGAGGGGGGGTTGTTCCTGTGAGCAGAGAGGTAGATGGATTGAGGGGGGCTTGTTCCTGTCAGCAGAGAGGTAGATGGATTGAAGGTGGGGCTTGTTCCTGTCACTAGAGAGGCAGATGGATTGAGGGGGGGGGGCTTGTTCCTGTCAGCAGAGAGGTAGATGGATTGAGGGGAGGCTTGTCTCTGTCACTAGAGAGCTTGATGGTTTGAGGGGGGCTTGCCCCTGTCACCAGAGAGGTAGATAGATTTAGGGGGGGGGGGGCATGTCCCTGTCACCAGAGAGGTAGATGGCTGTATCTCCCTCCTCATCGTTGTAGTTTCTCTCCTCCTCATCATCTCAGTGTAAGTGTGTGGCTGGAGCAGTTAAGAGCAGTGGGGATCTTGTCATTCCGTGGTCCAGACATTTAACACACAGTGAGAGCTTCCATAAGGAAGGCCTTACATGTGAAGAGATTAAGTGGAGAGGAGAGAGAGCACTGGCTCGCTGTCTTTCTGATGCTGCATATAAACAGGCCCGTCCACTTTTAGTATTCACCATCATTAACTCTACAGCGGCAACATAACAGTGCCAACTGGGGTAAAAAATGTTTTACCCCAAATTGGTATTGATTGCAGAGACGCTGTCTGTCAAGCTGTAAGACTTTTTATTTGAATTACCTTTTGTAACACAAGTAAATAGTTTTAATTCCCCCAAATATGTATATATTTTAACATTTCATCCATTCAACTTGTCATTAACATTTCTCTGTTATTTATTCAAAGTGTTGTTGTTCTTTTATACTCAGAGGTTGAGAAATCTGCCATTGAGCTAATATGACATACCGGTACGACCTAAATGGCCACAGATTTGGTGAAATAGGTGATATGGATACCGGTGCGATCAGACTTTTAGTTCTAACTTTGTATTGCCATGGGATTGTATTGCCATGGGATATCAACTCAGTTCCTATTGCATCTGAAAGATGAGACTCAACTTGGTATGAAGACTGGAAGCTAAGTACACTGAGTTTACAAAACATTAAAAACACCTTCCTAATATTGTGTTGCACCCCCCCTCCCCCCCCCCCTTCTCAAAAAAGCCTACAAGGTGTCGAAAGCATTCCACAGGGATGCTGGCCCATGTTGACTCCAATGTTTCCAACAGTTGCAAAGTTGTCTGGATGTCCTTTGGGTGGTGGACCGTTCCTGATACACACAGGAAACTGTTGAGCGTGAAAAACCCAGTAGTTCTTGACACAAACCGGTGCACCTGGCACCTACCATACCCCATTCAAAGGCACGTAGATCTTTTGTCTTGCCCATTCACCATCTGAATGGCCCACATACACAATCCATGTCTCAAGGCTTAAAAATCCTTCGTTAACTTGTCTCCTCCAATCAAATGTATTTATAAAGCTGTTTTTACATCAGCTGATGTCACAAAGTGCTGTACAGAAACCCAGCCTAAAACCCCAAACAGCAAGCAATGCAGTTGCAGAAGCACGGGGCTCGTAAAAGGCTCTGGGGAGTGGCCAGTCCTCTTCTGGGTGTGCCAGTGGAGATTATAAGACATGCATGGCCATTGAGGCTAGATCGTTCTTCAAGATGTTCATAGATGACCTACACTGATTGAAGTGATTTTAAGGTGACATCAATAAGGGATCATAGCTTTCACCTGGATTCAGCTGGTCAGTCTATGTCATGGAAAGAGCCATTCCTAATGTTTTGTACACTCAGTAATGCATTTAAATGTTTTAGTTATTTTTTTGTTATATTGGATGCTGCAACTCCCAGGGGCCACATCTGGGGCTCCATATCTATTATCTTTTCAGGGTATATACATCTACCTCTGTGTCAAATGTGGTGCTTTTATCACAAAGTGCAGTCAATGTTTGTTTAGCACCGCTAATATACAACAGAGAGATTATTTTTCATTCCTCCATAACACAGAAATCATGGTAAATGTTGTTGTTTTTGTGGGGAGCTGCTTGCGCTGCTTGACAAAGACCTAAAAGGATCAAAAAAGGATTTTAAAATGATGATGTTGTTGACCCCCTGTTGGTGCTTTTAGGGTTTTTATACGCTTTATAGAGGCTTCAGATGAGTTTGTTTGCCACTGTCATAACCTTAAAGCAAGCTCTTTATGTGCCTGTGGGGTGGAGCAAATCATGCACCACATTCTTGAAGTCTGTCTAATCCACAAACTCAGCAGAGGCCTACTCACCCTCAACGCAGCAGGACTAGATTCAATAAATAAATAACCTTAAATGCCCATTAATGTCTGTAAATAATGTAAAGTACATGCGTACTAAGGAGGGAATATCAAACTCTTTGGATAGAGGTGAAATAAAGGTCCCAGTTGTATCACTTTCTTTCTGCTCAGTTTTTCCACATCCGGACAATGAAATCCGGACAATAAGATATTATTGCTAGTAAGTATCACAGCAGGACAGAGCACCAAGACTGAAAGCATGTAGAAGAGAATTAATATTCCCGTTTCATCTTGAGAGAGATGAGGTGAAGTGCATCAGATGGACCTGTGTTGATCTTTTCTCTCCTCTCCTGTCCTCGCCTCTCCTCTTCACTTCTTCTCTTCTCTCTTTCTCTTCTCTTCTCTCCTCTCCCCTTCTCTCATTATCATCTCTTCTTTTCTCTCCTCTTCTCTCCTTCTTTTTCTTCTTTTCCCTTATCTTATTTTTCTCCTCTTCCTCTCTTCTCCTCCCTTCCCTGTTATTTACTACTGAATTTAATTAAATGTATTTGGGTAACAGACATATACAACAACATGTACAATGTGCACCCAGAGGATGGCACTTAAAAGTATTAATTAAAACTTGTTTCCAAAGTGTTCCTCTGTGGTAAAAACAATAACACATAAGATTAAAAAGCAAGACAACATCTCAAACATCCATAAATACATTCATTATTATTGACATCCTACTAAGTGGCACTATTCACTGAACTTTTCCCTAACTATAGAAACTACCATATTGATATTGTGTATGTTGACTGCTGAGGGCTAGCTAGAGGGCTGAGGGCTAGCTAGAGGGCTGAGGGCAAGCTAGAGGGCTGAGGGCAAGCTAGAGGGTTGAGGGCAAGCTCGAGGGCTAAGGGCAAGCTCGAGGGCTGAAGGCAAGCTAGAGGGCTGAGGGCAAGCTAGAGGGCTGAGGGCTAGCTAGCTAGAGGGCTCAGGGCTAGCTAGCTAGAGGGCTGAGGGCTAGCTAGCTAGAGGGCTGAGGGCTAGCTAGAGGGCTGAGGGCAAGCTAGGGGGCTGAGGGCAAGCTAGAGGGCTAGCTCGAGGGCTGAGGGCAAGCTAGCTCGAGGGCTGAGGGCAAGCTAGCTCGAGGGCTGAGGGCTAGCTAGCTAGAGGGCTGAGGGCTAGCTAGCTAGAGGGCTGAGGGCTAGCTAGCTAAAGGGCTCAGGGCTAGCTAGCTAGAGGGCTGAGGGCTAGCTAGCTAGCTGGAGGGCTGGGGGCAAGCTAAAATAGGCTTATAGCCTTGGATTGCTCCTATTGCTCCTGAGGAATCACATATTTGCTCCTCAGCATGTTGGCTTGAATTATAAAGGGGGCCCATGAGCATCCTTAAGCGTGATTATCAGTGCTGCCGTTCAGTTGGGTGATTGAATTTGACAGAGCTGGCCCTGTGAAGCTCACCCCCTCTTGTGTCACCAGGTTTCCTTTCAATGTTTCATCAGTGACTCCTCTCCGAGGGCAGCTTCCTTTGTCTTAGTCTGTCCTGCGAGAGAGACAGGATACAACAAGGCAGTTTATCAGTGTTTATATATCATAAATGTATGACCAACACTGCTCTTAATTCACCAGATTATGCCGACCCGACACACAAAATAAAATGTAGGGACTGAGATTAAGTCCATGAAGGATATAAACCCACAACCTCTTTTGCTTGGCTTGCCTCCAAGATCCTATCTGCATACCGATACAATTATTATTGATGTGCTGTGTGTGAAACAAGATGAAAACATCAACAACAAAGACCGTAATTCTGAATCATGTCAACGACTCCTCCTCATCAAAGAATCAGCCTCCTCAAACATCTCACTGGTTAATTTGACAAGTTGCCCTCGTTTCAGGTCTTTGTTTCTTTGTGATTGCACTAAAGCTTGTTTGCTTTTTTAGCATGCCAATGTTTCATGTAATGTACAGCAGGGAAAAATTATAAAGAGGAGCAGCCAATGAATCACTACAAATTGGTGCTTTTGGGGTAGTGTCATTCAAAGGCCAGTCCTGCTCGCCAGGAACTTATGGAAACAGGGGTTCCATTTCAAAAGAGTCTACAGGGGAGGAGGGGTGGCTGGGAATGTCTACTGAGTAGGGGAGGAGGGGTGGCTTGGAATGCCAACTGAGTAGGGAAGGAGGGGTGGCTGGGAATGTCTACTGAGTAGGGAAGGAGGGGTGGCTGGGAATGTCTACTGAGTAGGGGAGGAGGGGTGGCTGGGAATGTCAACTGAGTAGGGGAGGAGGGGTGGCTGGGAATGTCTACTGAGTAGGGGAGGAGGGGTGGCTGGGAATGTCTACTGAGTATGGAAGGAGGGGTGGCTGGGAATGCCTACTGAATAGGGAAGGAGGGGTGGCTGGGAATGCCAACTGAGTAGGGAAGGAGGGGTGGCTGGGAATGCCTACTGAGTAGGGGAGGAGGGGTGGCTGGGAATGCCTACTGAGTAGGGAAGGAGGGGTGGCTGGGAATGCCTACTGAGTAGGGGAGGAGGGGTGGCTGGGAATGCCTACTGAGTAGGGGAGGAGGGGTGGCTGGGAATGTCTACTGAGTAGGGAGGAGGGGTGGCTGGGAATGCCTACTGAGTAGGGGAGGAGGGGTGGCTGGGAATGTCTACTGAGTAGGGAAGGAGGGTGGCTGGGAATGCCTACTGAATAGGGAAGGAGGGGTGGCTGGGAATGCCAACTGAGTAGGGAAGGAGGGGTGGCTGGGAATGCCTACTGAGTAGGGGAGGAGGGGTGGCTGGGAATGCCTACTGAGTAGGGAAGGAGGGGTGGCTGGGAATGCCTACTGAGTAGGGGAGGAGGGGTGGCTGGGAATGCCTACTGAGTAGGGGAGGAGGGGTGGCTGGGAATGTCTACTGAGTAGGGGAGGAGGGGTGGCTGGGAATGCCAACTGAGTAGGGGAGGAGGGGTGGCTGGGAATGCCTACTGAGTAGGGGAGGAGGGGTGGCTGGGAATGTCTACTGAGTAGGGAAGGAGGGGTGGCTGGGAATGCCTACTGAGTAGGGGAGGAGGGGTGGCTGGGAATGTCTACTGAGTAGGGGAGGAGGGGTGGCTGGGAATGCCAACTGAGTAGGGGAGGAGGGGTGGCTGGGAATGACTACTGAGTAGGGGAGGAGGGGTGGCTGGGAATGCCTACTGAGTAGGGAAGGAGGGGTGGCTGGGAATGCCTACTGAGTAGGGGAGGAGGGGTGGCTGGGAATGCCTACTGAGTAGGGGAGGAGGGGTGGCTGGGAATGTCTACTGAGTAGGGGAGGAGGGGTGGCTGGGAATGCCTACTGAGTAGGGGAGGAGGGGTGGCTGGGAATGCCAACTGAGTAGGGAAGGAGGGGTGGCTGGGAATGCCTACTGAGTAGGGGAGGAGGGGTGGCTGGGAATGCCTACTGAGTAGGGGAGGAGGGGTGGCTGGGAATGTCAACTGAGTAGGGAAAGAGGGGTGGCTGGGAATGCCTACTGAGGAGGGGTGGCTGGGAATGCCAACTGAGTAGGGGAGGAGGGGTGGCTGGGAATGCCTACTGAGGAGGGGTGGCTGGGAATGTCAACTGAGTAGGGAGGAGGGGTGGCTGGGAATGCCTACTGAGTAGGGAAGGAGGGGTGGCTAGGAATGTCTACTGAGATGGGGGGAGGAGGGGTGGCTGGGAATGCCTACTGAGTAGGGGAGGAGGGGTGGCTGGGAATGCCTACTGAGTAGGGAAGGAGGGGTGGCTGGGAATGCCTACTGAGTAGGGGAGGAGGGGTGGCTGGGAATGCCAACTGAGTAGGGGAGGAGGGGTGGCTGGGAATGCCTACTGAGTAGGGAAGGAGGGGTGGCTGGGAATGTCTACTGAGTAGGGAAGGAGGGGTGGCTGGGAATGTCTACTGAGTAGGGGAGGAGGGGTGGCTGGGAATGTCTACTGAGTAGGGAAGGAGGGTGGCTGGGAATGTCTACTGAGTAGGGAAGGAGGGGTGGCTGGGAATGTCTACTGAGTAGGGGAGGAGGGGTGGCTGGGAATGTCTACTGAGTAAGGAAGGAGGGGTGGCTGGGAATGTCTACTGAGTAGGGGAGGAGGGGTGGCTGGGAATGTCTACTGAGTAGGGAAGGAGGGGTGGCTGGGAATGTCTACTGAGTAGGGAAGGAGGGGTGGCTGGGAATGTCAACTGAGTAGGGAAGGAGGGGTGGCTGGGAATGCCTACTGAGTAGGGAAGGAGGGGTGGCTGGGAATGTCTACTGAGTACGGGAGGAGGGGTGGCTGGGAATGTCTACTGAGTAGGGAAGGAGGGGTGGCTGGGAATGCCTACTGAGTAGGGAAGGAGGGGTGGCTGGGAATGCCTACTGAGTAGGGAAGGAGGGGTGGCTGGGAATGCCTACTGAGTAGGGAAGGAGGGGTGGCTGGGAATGCCTACTGAGTAGGGGAGGAGGGGTGGCTGGGAATGTCAACTGAGTAGGGGAGGATGGGTGGCTGGGAATGTCTACTGAGTAGGGAAGGAGGGGTGGCTGGGAATGTCAACTGAGTAGGGAAGGAGGGGTGGCTGGGAATGCCTACTGAGTAGGGAAGGAGGGGTGGCTGGGAATGTCTACTGAGTAGGGGAGGAGGGGTGGCTGGGAATGTCTACTGAGTAGGGGAGGAGGGGTGGCTGGGAATGCCAACTGAGTAGGGGAGGAGGGGTGGCTGGGAATGTCAACTGAGTAGGGAAGGAGGGGTGGCTGGGAATGCCTACTGAGGAGGGGTGGCTGGGAATGCCAACTGAGTACAGGAGGAGGGGTGGCTGGGAATGCCTACTGAGGAGGGATGGCTGGGAATGTCAACTGAGTAGGGAGGAGGGGTGGCTGGGAATGCCAACTGAGTAGGGAAGGAGGGGTGGCTGGGAATGTCTACTGAGTAGGGGAGGAGGGGTGGCTGGGAATGTCTACTGAGTAGGGAAGGAGGGGTGGCTGGGAATGCCAACTGAGTAGGGGAGGAGGGGTGGCTGGGAATGTCTACTGAGTAGGGAAGGAGGGGTGGCTGGGAATGCCAACTGAGTAGGGAAGGAGGGGTAGCTGGGAATGCCTACTGAGTAGGGAAGGAGGGGTAGCTGGGAATGCCTACTGAGTAGGGAAGGAGGGGTGGCTGGGAATGCCTACTGAGTAGGGGAGGAGGGGTGGCTGGGAATGTCAACTGAGTAGGGGAGGAGGGGTGGCTGGGAATGTCTACTGAGTAGGGGAGGAGGGGTGGCTGGGAATGTCTACTGAGTAGGGGAGGAGGGGTGGCTGGGAATGTCTACTGAGTATGGAAGGAGGGGTGGCTGGGAATGCCTACTGAATAGGGAAGGAGGGGTGGCTGGGAATGCCAACTGAGTAGGGGAGGAGGGGTGGCTGGGAATGCCTACTGAGTAGGGGAGGAGGGGTGGCTGGGAATGCCTACTGAGTAGGGAAGGAGGGGTGGCTGGGAATGCCTACTGAGTAGGGGAGGAGGGGTGGCTGGGAATGCCTACTGAGTAGGGGAGGAGGGGTGGCTGGGAATGTCTACTGAGTAGGGGAGGAGGGGTGGCTGGGAATGCCTACTGAGTAGGGGAGGAGGGGTGGCTGGGAATGTCTACTGAGTAGGGAAGGAGGGGTGGCTGGGAATGCCTACTGAATAGGGAAGGAGGGGTGGCTGGGAATGCCAACTGAGTAGGGAAGGAGGGGTGGCTGGGAATGCCTACTGAGTAGGGGAGGAGGGGTGGCTGGGAATGCCTACTGAGTAGGGAAGGAGGGGTGGCTGGGAATGCCTACTGAGTAGGGGAGGAGGGGTGGCTGGGAATGCCTACTGAGTAGGGGCGGAGGGGTGGCTGGGAATGTCTACTGAGTAGGGGAGGAGGGGTGGCTGGGAATGCCAACTGAGTAGGGGAGGAGGGGTGGCTGGGAATGCCTACTGAGTAGGGGAGGAGGGGTGGCTGGGAATGTCTACTGAGTAGGGAAGGAGGGGTGGCTGGGAATGCCTACTGAGTAGGGGAGGAGGGGTGGCTGGGAATGTCTACTGAGTAGGTGAGGAGGGGTGGCTGGGAATGCCAACTGAGTAGGGGAGGAGGGGTGGCTGGGAATGCCTACTGAGTAGGGGAGGAGGGGTGGCTGGGAATGTCTACTGAGTAGGGGAGGAGGGGTGGCTGGGAATGTCTACTGAGTAGGGGAGGAGGGGTGGCTGGGAATGCCAACTGAGTAGGGAAGGAGGGGTGGCTGGGAATGCCTACTGAGTAGGGGAGGAGGGGTGGCTGGGAATGCCTACTGAGTAGGGGAGGAGGGGTGGCTGGGAATGTCAACTGAGTAGGGAAAGAGGGGTGGCTGGGAATGCCTACTGAGGAGGGGGTGGCTGGGAATGCCAACTGAGTACAGGAGGAGGGGTGGCTGGGAATGCCTACTGAGGAGGGATGGCTGGGAATGTCAACTGAGTAGGGAGGAGGGGTGGCTGGGAATGCCAACTGAGTAGGGAAGGAGGGGTGGCTGGGAATGTCTACTGAGTAGAGGAGGAGGGGTGGCTGGGAATGCCAACTGAGTAGGGGAGGAGGGGTGGCTGGGAATGCCTACTGAGGAGGGGTGGCTGGGAATGTCAAATGAGTAGGGGAGGAGGGGTGGCTGGGAATGCCTACTGAGTAGGGAAGGAGGGGTGGCTAGGAATGTCTACTGAGATAGGGGGGGAGGGGTGGCTGGGAATGCCTACTGAGTAGGGGAGGAGGGGTGGCTGGGAATGCCTACTGAGTAGGGAAGGAGGGGTGGCTGGGAATGCCTACTGAGTAGGGGAGGAGGGGTGGCTGGGAATGCCAACTGAGTAGGGGAGGAGGGGTGGCTGGGAATGCCTACTGAGTAGGGAAGAAGGGGTGGCTGGGAATGTCTACTGAGTAGGGAAGGAGGGGTGGCTGGGAATGTCTACTGAGTAGGGGAGGAGGGGTGGCTGGGAATGTCTACTGAGTAGGGAAGGAGGGGTGGCTGGGAATGTCTACTGAGTAGGGAAGGAGGGGTGGCTGGGAATGTCTACTGAGTAGGGGAGGAGGGGTGGCTGGGAATGTCTACTGAGTAAGGAAGGAGGGGTGGCTGGGAATGTCTACTGAGTAGGGGAGGAGGGGTGGCTGGGAATGTCTACTGAGTAGGGAAGGAGGGGTGGCTGGGAATGTCTACTGAGTAGGGAAGGAGGGGTGGCTGGGAATGTCAACTGAGTAGGGAAGGAGGGGTGGCTGGGAATGCCTACTGAGTAGGGAAGGAGGGGTGGCTGGGAATGTCTACTGAGTACGGGAGGAGGGGTGGCTGGGAATGTCTACTGAGTAGGGAAGGAGGGGTGGCTGGGAATGCCTACTGAGTAGGGAAGGAGGGGTGGCTGGGAATGCCTACTGAGTAGGGAAGGAGGGGTTGCTGGGAATGCCTACTGAGTAGGGAAGGAGGGGTGGCTGGGAATGCCTACTGAGTAGGGGAGGAGGGGTGGCTGGGAATGTCAACTGAGTAGGGGAGGATGGGTGGCTGGGAATGTCTACTGAGTAGGGAAGGAGGGGTGGCTGGGAATGTCAACTGAGTAGGGAAGGAGGGGTGGCTGGGAATGCCTACTGAGTAGGGAAGGAGGGGTGGCTGGGAATGTCTACTGAGTAGGGGAGGAGGGGTGGCTGGGAATGTCTACTGAGTAGGGGAGGAGGGGTGGCTGGGAATGCCAACTGAGTAGGGGAGGAGGGGTGGCTGGGAATGTCAACTGAGTAGGGAAGGAGGGGTGGCTGGGAATGCCTACTGAGGAGGGGTGGCTGGGAATGCCAACTGAGTACAGGAGGAGGGGTGGCTGGGAATGCCTACTGAGGAGGGATGGCTGGGAATGTCAACTGAGTAGGGAGGAGGGGTGGCTGGGAATGCCAACTGAGTAGGGAAGGAGGGGTGGCTGGGAATGTCTACTGAGTAGGGGAGGAGGGGTGGCTGGGAATGTCTACTGAGTAGGGAAGGAGGGGTGGCTGGGAATGCCAACTGAGTAGGGGAGGAGGGGTGGCTGGGAATGTCTACTGAGTAGGGAAGGAGGGGTGGCTGGGAATGCCAACTGAGTAGGGAAGGAGGGGTGGCTGGGAATGCCTACTGAGTAGGGAAGGAGGGGTAGCTGGGAATGCCTACTGAGTAGGGAAGGAGGGGTGGCTGGGAATGCCTACTGAGTAGGGGAGGAGGGGTGGCTGGGAATGTCAACTGAGTAGGGGAGGAGGGGTGGCTGGGAATGTCTACTGAGTAGGGGAGGAGGGGTGGCTGGGAATGTCTACTGAGTAGGGGAGGAGGGGTGGCTGGGAATGTCTACTGAGTATGGAAGGAGGGGTGGCTGGGAATGCCTACTGAATAGGGAAGGAGGGGTGGCTGGGAATGCCAACTGAGTAGGGAAGGAGGGGTGGCTGGGAATGCCTACTGAGTAGGGGAGGAGGGGTGGCTGGGAATGCCTACTGAGTAGGGAAGGAGGGGTGGCTGGGAATGCCTACTGAGTAGGGGAGGAGGGGTGGCTGGGAATGCCTACTGAGTAGGGGAGGAGGGGTGGCTGGGAATGTCTACTGAGTAGGGGAGGAGGGGTGGCTGGGAATGCCTACTGAGTAGGGGAGGAGGGGTGGCTGGGAATGTCTACTGAGTAGGGAAGGAGGGGTGGCTGGGAATGCCTACTGAATAGGGAAGGAGGGGTGGCTGGGAATGCCAACTGAGTAGGGAAGGAGGGGTGGCTGGGAATGCCTACTGAGTAGGGGAGGAGGGGTGGCTGGGAATGCCTACTGAGTAGGGAAGGAGGGGTGGCTGGGAATGCCTACTGAGTAGGGGAGGAGGGGTGGCTGGGAATGCCTACTGAGTAGGGGCGGAGGGGTGGCTGGGAATGTCTACTGCGTAGGGGAGGAGGGGTGGCTGGGAATGCCAACTGAGTAGGGGAGGAGGGGTGGCTGGGAATGCCTACTGAGTAGGGGAGGAGGGGTGGCTGGGAATGTCTACTGAGTAGGGAAGGAGGGGTGGCTGGGAATGCCTACTGAGTAGGGGAGGAGGGGTGGCTGGGAATGTCTACTGAGTAGGTGAGGAGGGGTGGCTGGGAATGCCAACTGAGTAGGGGAGGAGGGGTGGCTGGGAATAACTACTGAGTAGGGGAGGAGGGGTGGCTGGGAATGTCTACTGAGTAGGGAAGGAGGGGTGGCTGGGAATGCCTACTGAGTAGGGGAGGAGGGGTGGCTGGGAATGCCTACTGAGTAGGGGAGGAGGGGTGGCTGGGAATGTCTACTGAGTAGGGGAGGAGGGGTGGCTGGGAATGTCTACTGAGTAGGGGAGGAGGGGTGGCTGGGAATGCCAACTGAGTAGGGAAGGAGGGGTGGCTGGGAATGCCTACTGAGTAGGGGGAGGAGGGGTGGCTGGGAATGCCTACTGAGTAGGGGAGGAGGGGTGGCTGGGAATGTCAACTGAGTAGGGAAAGAGGGGTGGCTGGGAATGCCTACTGAGGAGGGGTGGCTGGGAATGCCAACTGAGTACAGGAGGAGGGGTGACTGGGAATGCCTACTGAGGAGGGATGGCTGGGAATGTCAACTGAGTAGGGAGGAGGGGTGGCTGGGAATGCCAACTGAGTAGGGAAGGAGGGGTGGCTGGGAATGTCTACTGAGTAGAGGAGGAGGGGTGGCTGGGAATGCCAACTGAGTAGGGGAGGAGGGGTGGCTGGGAATGCCTACTGAGGAGGGGTGGCTGGGAATGTCAACTGAGTAGGGGAGGAGGGGTGGCTGGGAATGCCTACTGAGTAGGGAAGGAGGGGTGGCTAGGAATGTCTACTGAGTAGGGGAGGAGGGGTGGCTGGGAATGCCTACTGAGTAGGGGAGGAGGGGTGGCTGGGAATGCCTACTGAGTAGGGAAGGAGGGGTGGCTGGGAATGCCTACTGAGTAGGGGAGGAGGGGTGGCTGGGAATGCCAACTGAGTAGGGGAGGAGGGTGGCTGGGAATGCCTACTGAGTAGGGAAGGAGGGGTGGCTGGGAATGTCTACTGAGTAGGGAAGGAGGGGTGGCTGGGAATGTCTACTGAGTAGGGGAGGAGGGGTGGCTGGGAATGTCTACTGAGTAGGGAAGGAGGGGTGGCTGGGAATGTCTACTGAGTAGGGAAGGAGGGGTGGCTGGGAATGTCTACTGAGTAGGGGAGGAGGGGTGGCTGGGAATGTCTACTGAGTAAGGAAGGAGGGGTGGCTGGGAATGTCTACTGAGTAGGGGAGGAGGGGTGGCTGGGAATGTCTACTGAGTAGGGAAGGAGGGGTGGCTGGGAATGTCTACTGAGTAGGGAAGGAGGGGTGGCTGGGAATGTCAACTGAGTAGGGAAGGAGGGGTGGCTGGGAATGCCTACTGAGTAGGGAAGGAGGGGTGGCTGGGAATGTCTACTGAGTACGGGAGGAGGGGTGGCTTGGAATGTCTACTGAGTAGGGAAGGAGGGGTGGCTGGGAATGCCTACTGAGTAGGGAAGGAGGGGTGGCTGGGAATGCCTACTGAGTAGGGAAGGAGGGGTGGCTGGGAATGCCTACTGAGTAGGGAAGGAGGGGTGGCTGGGAATGCCTACTGAGTAGGGGAGGAGGGGTGGCTGATAATGTCAACTGAGTAGGGGAGGATGGGTGGCTGGGAATGTCTACTGAGTAGGGAAGGAGGGGTGGTTGGGAATGTCAACTGAGTAGGGAAGGAGGGGTGGCTGGGAATGCCTACTGAGTAGGGAAGGAGGGGTGGCTGGGAATGTCTACTGATTTGGGGAGGAGGGGTGGCTGGGAATGTCTACTGAGTAGGGGAGGAGGGGTGGCTGGGAATGCCAACTGAGTAGGGGAGGAGGGGGTGGCTGGGAATGTCAACTGAGTAGGGAAGGAGGGGTGGCTGGGAATGCCTACTGAGGAGGGGTGGCTGGGAATGCCAACTGAGTACAGGAGGAGGGGTGGCTGGGAATGCCTACTGAGGAGGGGTGGCTGGGAATGCCAACTGAGTACAGGAGGAGGGGTGGCTGGGAATGCCTACTGAGGAGGGAAGGAGGGGTGGCTGGGAATGTCTACTGAGTAGAGGAGGAGGGGTGGCTGGGAATGCCAACTGAGTAGGGGTGGCTGGGAATGCCAACTGAGTAGGGGAGGAGGGGTGGCTGGGAATGTCTACTGAGTAGAGGAGGAGGGGTGGCTGGGAATGCCAACTGAGTAGGGGTGGCTGGGAATGCCAACTGAGTAGGGGAGGAGGGGTGGCTGGGAATGCCTACTGAGGAGGGGTGGCTGGGAATGTCAACTGAGTAGAGGAGGAGGGGTGGCTGGGAATGCCAACTGAGTAGAGGAGGAGGGGTGGCTGGGAATGTCTACTGAGTAGAGGAGGAGGGGTGGCTGGGAATGCCAACTGAGTAGGGGTGGCTGGGAATGCCAACTGAGTAGGGAGGAGGGGTGGCTGGGAATGCCTACTGAGGAGGGGTGGCTGGGAATGTCAACTGAGTAGGGGAGGAGGGGTGGCTGGGAATGCCTACTGAGTAGGGAAGGAGGGGTGGCTAGGAATGTCTACTGAGTAGGGGAGAGGGGTGGCTGGGAATGCCTACTGAGTAGGAGAGGAGGGGTGGCTGGGAATGCCTACTGAGTAGGGGAGGAGGGGTGGCTGGGAATGCCAACTGAGTAGGGGAGGAGGGGTGGCTGGGAATGCCTACTGAGTAGTGAAGGAGGGGTGGCTGGGAATGTCTACTGAGTAGGGAAGGAGGGGTGGCTGGGAATGTCTACTGAGTAGGGGAGGAGGGGTGGCTGGGAATGTCACCGAGTAGGGAAGGAGGGGTGGCTGGGAATGTCTACTGAGTAGGGAAGGAGGGGTGGCTGGGAATGTCTACTGAGTAGGGGAGGAGGGGTGGCTGGGAATGTCTACTGAGTAAGTAAGGAGGGGTGGCTGGGAATGTCTACTGAGTAGGGGAGGAGGGGTGGCTGGGAATGTCTACTGAGTAGGGAAGGAGGGGTGGCTGGGAATGTCTACTGAGTAGGGAAGGAGGGGTGGCTGGGAATGTCTACTGAGTAGGGAAGGAGGGGTGGCTGGGAATGTCTACTGAGTAGGGGAGGAGGGGTGGCTGGGAATGTCTACTGAGTAGGGAAGGAGGGGTGGCTGGGAATGTCTACTGAGTAGGGGAGGAGGGGTGGCTGGGAATGTCTACTGAGTAGGGGAGGAGGGGTGGCTGGGAATGTCTACTGAGTAGGGAAGGAGGGGTGGCTGGGAATGCCTACTGAGTAGGGGAGGAGGGGTGGCTGGGAATGTCTACTGAGTAGGGGAGGAGGGGTGGCTGGGAATGTCTACTGAGTAGGGAAGGAGGGGTGGCTGGGAATGTCTACTGAGTAGGGAAGGAGGGGTGGCTGGGAATGTCTACTGAGTAGGGAAGGAAGGGTGGCTGGGAATGCCTACTGAGTAGGGAAGGAGGGGTGGCTGGGAATGTCTACTGAGTAGGGAAGGAGGGGTGGCTGGGAATGTCTACTGAGTAGGGGAGGAGGGGTGGCTGGGAATGTCTACTGAGTAGGGAAGGAGGGGTGGCTGGGAATGTCTACTGAGTAGGGAAGGAGGGGTGGCTGGGAATGTCTACTGAGTAGGGGAGGAGGGGTGGCTGGGAATGTCTACTGAGTAAGGAAGGAGGGGTGGCTGGGAATGTCTACTGAGTAGGGGAGGAGGGGTGGCTGGGAATGTCTACTGAGTAGGGAAGGAGGGGTGGCTGGGAATGTCTACTGAGTAGGGAAGGAGGGGTGGCTGGGAATGTCAACTGAGTAGGGAAGGAGGGGTGGCTGGGAATGCCTACTGAGTAGGGAAGGAGGGGTGGCTGGGAATGTCTACTGAGTAGGGGAGGAGGGGTGACTGGGAATGTCTACTGAGTAGGGAAGGAGGGGTGGCTGGGAATGCCTACTGAGTAGGGGAGGAGGGGTGGCTGGGAATGCCTACTGAGTAGAGAAGGAGGGGTGGCTGGGAATGTCTACTGAGTAGGGAAGGAGGGGTGGCTGGGAATGCCTACTGAGTAGGGGAGGAGGGGTGGCTGGGAATGTCTACTGAGTAGGGGAGGAGGGGTGGCTGGGAATGTCTACTGAGTAGGGGAGGAGGGGTGGCTGGGAATGTCTACTGAGTAGGGAAGGAGGGGTGGCTGGGAATGTCTACTGAGTAGGGGAGGAGGGGTGGCTGGGAATGTCTACTGAGTAGGGGAGGAGGGGTGGCTGGGAATGTCTACTAAGTAGGGAAGGAGGGGTGGCTAGGAATGTCTACTGAGTAGGGGAGGAGGGGTGGCTGGGAATGTCTACTGAGTAGGGAAGGAGGGGTGGCTGGGAATGTCTACTGAGTAGGGGAGGAGGGGTGGCTGGGAATGCCTACTAAGTAGGGAAGGAGGGGGTAGCTGGGTGTTCATCACAGAGCTCAGTTTAACTATTAGCTAGCACTACTGGCACAAAACATTTATAAAATCCTCATTCGTCCTTCAGTCTTTTTATGTCGGCACTGTCTGAGTTTCACTACAGTTTCCACTTTAAGGTGATTTAGTTAATTAGTTACGTCAAACAATGTTGAGTATAATAATCATCATTAACTTAACCACTACTTTAATTGTGTCATTTCCATTTGTAGCCAGGAGGGGCAGTGTTCAACTATACAATTTTTATCCAGGAGGGGGTGTGTTCAACTACACCATTTGTCGGCAGGAGGGTAATGTTCAACTACACCATTTGTAGCCAGGAGGGGAATGTTCAACTACACCATTTGTAGCCAGGAGGGGAATGTTCAACTACACCATTTGTAACCAGGAGGGGAGGGTTCAACTCTACCATTTTTATCTAGGAGGGGAGTGGTCAAGTCTACAATTTTTATCTAGAGGGGAGTGGTCAACTCTACCATTTTTATATAGGAGGGGAGTGGTCAACTCTACCATTTGTATCCAGGGGGGTGGTTGTAATAGCTTTCTTCCTGGGAAGGAGAGGCGGACCAAAACGCAGCGTGGTTAGAGTTCATGTTCATTTAATAAGTTAACTCAAACATGAACAGGATACCAAACAATAAACGTGAAAACCGAAACAGTCCTAACTGGTGCATAAAACACAAAGACAGGAAACAACCACCCACAAATCCCAACACAAAACAGGCTACCTAAATATGGTTCTCAATCAGAGACAATGACTAACACCTGCCTCTGATTGAGAACCATATCAGGCCAAACATAGAAATAGACAAACCAGACACACAACATAGAATGCCCACCCAGCCCACGTCCTGACCAACACTAAAACAAGGAAAACACACAAGAGCTTTGGTCAGAATGTGACAGTGGTGTTCAACTCTGTGGAATTGTTGAATTGTGCTGCTGCTGCTGTAATCTCCACCCTGCCTTTGTTCTACCTCCAGGGATGAGCCTCTCTTCTCCCTTATTGCTAGAGCAGAGCAGAGGAAGGTCAGGACTAGAGTCTCAGCTCAGCGCAGGGCTTGTCTTCTGTGTCTGTGCCACACCACATGATCTTAGTGAGGTAGATGCTGTACTGCCCGTGACCCGGGTCTAATTCTGCTCCTGGTAAATATGCAGCTGCTCAATACAATGTTAAGACTGGTTGGCCTACTCGCTATAAATAGTGTGAGTGAGAGAGTGAGACAAACTCACTCACTCACGGCTCTTGTTATTTGGTCTCTGTCCAAGTCTTTTAATCGGCCCAAAGACAGAGTCACCTTGATGACTCAGCCAGCTCTGCGTTAATGTCTCTCTGATGGGTCTGAAAAAAAAACACTCAGCTGCTGGGGTCCAGAGGCTGTAGAGTGCAGGAATTAGCCATCATCACAGAAGGTGACGCATTTCAAAACCACGGGCTGACAGATTTACAGGTGATGCGGTACAGATTCTCTACACACCATTCTTTGTCCTCTAGATACACAACTCCAGTGTAACAAAGAGACGCCACACTGAGCGCTGGAGCTCCCCTCCACCACGCTGATTATGATGAAATCTCTATTTACATTCTCATGTCCTATCTGCGACAGCAAACTCTTTGATGTTGATGTTATTCTCTGGATACATTTGGAATACAGCAGGTCACTTCACTACGTTGGGCAAATAATATAATTTTATTTTGTGGTTTAATGATAGTGGTTTAATGATAGTGGATAGTGGTTTAATGATAGTGGTTTAATGATAGTGGTTTAATGATAGTGGTTTAATGATAGTGGATAGCGGTTTAATAATAGCAGTTTAATGATAGTGGTTTAATGATAGTGGATAGCAGTTTAATGATAGTGGTTTAATGATAGTGGTTTAATGATTGTGGATAGCGGTTTAATGATAGTGGTTTAATGATAGTGGTTTAATGATTGTGGATAGCAGTTTAATGATAGTGGTTTAATGATAGTGGTTTAATGATAGTGGTTTAATGATAGTGGATAGCGGTTTAATAATAGCGGTTTAATGATAGTGGTTTAATGATAGTGGTTTAATGATAGTGGATAGCAGTTTAATGATAGTGGTTTAATGATAGTGGTTTAATGATACTGGATAGCGGTTTAATGATAGCGGTTTAATGGTAGTGGTTTAATGATAGTGGATAGCGGTTTAATGAAAGTGTTTTAATGTTGGTGGTTTAATGATTGTGGTTTAATGATACTGGATAGTGGTTTAATGATACTGGATAGTGGTTTAATGATTGTGGTTTAATGATACTGGATAGTGGTTTAATGATTGTGGTTTAATGATACTGGATAGTGGTTTAATGATTGTGGTTTAATGATACTGGATAGTGGTTTAATGATTGTGGTTTATTGATACTGGATAGTGGTTTAATGATTGTGGTTTAATGATTATGTTTTAATGATTGTGGTTTAATGATACTGGATAGTGGTTTAATGATACTGGATAGTGGTTTAATGATAGACTTTATTCTGATTATGATAAAAGGAAAAACAATTGTCTCTTGAAAAGTGGTTTGGTGGATAGGTGGTTTGGTGATCAAGTGAAAAGGTTTTGATCAAGAGCATCTCTCTAAGGTTTTGTCATAAATGACGATTTCCTCTTCAAAACTATGAGGGATTTTGATGACTCGGAGCCAATAGGGATTTTTATTCTGGAATCATAGAATGTTTTAGTTTTTTCACAATTAGCCTGTTTCTTTTATTGGCTATTATTGATTCAGCGTTTCTGACGGGAAAGTCAACAATAAACAGCTTGTTTTATTTTAATCTCAAATTCTTTTCACATTTCCAGAAGAATCTGACTTTTGTGAACTCTTTATTTTAATTTTCTTGGATTGTTTATTCTGCTGTTATTACCAGGGGATTGTTTATTCTGCTGTTATTACCAGAGGATTGTTTATTCTGCTGTTATTACCAGGGGATTGTTTGTTCTGCTGTTATTACCAGGGGATTGTTTATTCTGCTGTTATTACCAGGGGATTGTTTATTCTGCTGTTATTACCAGGGGATTGTTTGTTCTGCTGTTATTACCAGGGGATTGTTTATTCTGCTGTTATTACCAGGGGATTGTTTGTTCTGCTGTTATTACCAGGGGATTGTTTGTTCTGCTGTTACTACCAGGGGCTTGTTTATTCTGCTGTTATTACCAGGGGATTGTTTGTTCTGCTGTTATTACCAGGGGATTGTTTATTCTGCTGTTATTACCAGGGGATTGTTTATTCTGCTGTTATTACCAGGGGATTGTTTGTTCTGCTGTTATTACCAGGGGATTGTTTATTCTGCTGTTATTACCAGGGGATTGTTTATTCTGCTGTTATTACCAGGGGATTGTTTGTTCTGCTGTTATTACCAGGGGATTGTTTGTTCTGCTGTTATTACCAGGGGATTGTTTGTTCTGCTGTTATTACCAGGGGATTGTTTGTTCTGCTGTTATTACCAGGGATTGTTTATTCTGCTGTTATTACCAGGGGATTGTTTATTCTGCTGTTATTACCAGGGGATTGTTTATTCTGCTGTTATTACCAGGGGATTGTTTATTCTGTTGTTATTACCAGGGGATTGTTTGTTCTGCTGTTATTACCAGGGGATTGTTTGTTCTGCTGTTATTACCAGGGGAATGTTTATTCTGCTGTTATTACCAGGGGATTGTTTATTCTGCTGTTATTACCAGGGGATTGTTTATTCTGCTGTTATTACCAGGGGATTGTTTATTCTGCTGTTATTACCAGGGGATTGTTTGTTCTGCTGTTATTACCAGGGGAATGTTTATTCTGCTGTTATTACCAGGGGATTGTTTATTCTGCTGTTATTACCAGGGGATTGTTTATTCTGCTGTTATTACCAGGGGATTGTTTATTCTGCTGTTATTACCAGGGGATTGTTTGTTCTGCTGTTATTACCAGGGGATTGTTTGTTCTGCTGTTATTACCAGGGGATTGTTTGTTCTGCTGTTATTACCAGGGGATTGTTTGTTCTGCTGTTATTACCAGGGGATTGTTTATTCTGCTGTTATTACCAGGGGATTGTTTATTCTGCTGTTATTACCAGGGGATTGTTTATTCTGCTGTTATTACCAGGGGATTGTTTATTCTGCTGTTATTACCAGGGGATTGTTTATTCTGCTGTTATTACCAGGGGATTGTTTATTCTGTTGTTATTACCAGGGGATTGTTTGTTCTGCTGTTATTACCAGGGGATTGTTTGTTCTGCTGTTATTACCAGGGGAATGTTTATTCTGCTGTTATTACCAGGGGATTGTTTATTCTGCTGTTATTACCAGGGGATTGTTTATTCTGCTGTTATTACCAGGGGATTGTTACCACGATTTTCTTGGGGACCTTTAATGCTGCATACATTTTTTGATTCCCTACCCCAGATCTGTGCCTCAACACAATCCTGTCTCTGAGCTCTACAGACAATTCCTTTGACCTCATAGCTTGGTTTTTGCTCTGAAATGCACTGTCAACTTTGGGACCATATAGAGACAGGTGTGTGCCTTTCCAAATCATGTACAGTCAATTTAATTTACCACAGGTGGACTCCAATCAAGTTGTAGAAACATCTCAAGGATGATCAATGGAAACAGGATGCACCTGAGCTCAATTTCGAGTCTCATAGCAAAGGGTCTGAATACTTATGCAAATAAGGTATTTCAGATTGTTTTGTAAAGTACATTTGCTAACATTTAAAACAATCTGTTGGCTTTGTCGTTATGGGGTTTTGTGTGTAGATTGATGAAGGAAAAATTTAAATTAATCAATTTTAGAACATATGAGGTTGAGAGGAGTTAATTCACACCACACTAATATCTTCAAACATTTCCCCTTTAGACTGGAATTAAAGGTTGTAGACCAGCCATTTCACATTTGGACTGGGATTAAAGGCTGTAGACCAGTCATTTCCCCTTTAGATTGGAATTAAATGCTGTGGACCAGCCATTTTGCCTTTAGACTGGGATTATATGGTGTAGACCAGCCATTTCCCCTTTAGACTGGGATTAAAGGCTGTAGACCTGCCATTTCCCCTTTAGACTGGGATTAAAGGTTGGATACCAGCCATTTCACATTTGGACTGGGATTAAAGGCTGTAGACCGGTCATTTCTCATTTAGATTAGAATTAAAGGCTGTAGACCAGCCATTCTGCCTTTAGACTGGGATTATATGCTGTAGACCAGCCATTTCCCCTTTAGACTGGGATTAAAGTTTGTTGACCAGCCATTTTCCCTTTAGACTGGGATTAAAGACTGTACACCAGCCATTTTCCCATTTGACTTGGATTTAAGGCTGTAGACCATCCATGCAATGACATGCCGTCTCCTCTCTTCTCTCCAGCCCTGCACTGTTTTGATATCTCTGGGATTTTTTGGGAGTATTGTTTTCCCATTGCTGATTGGTTGTGTGTTTGGCCTGGTCTCTGGGAAGAATGATGAAAGCTCATCTGCATTCTGGTCAAGGCAGGAAGGCCTTAACCCTTGCCTTACTGGGAGCAGGGTAATTGGCCCCGGCTTTGTGTGTGCGAGTGTGCAAGGCTTTGGAAGCTGCAGCTCCAGCGTGTGTGTGTGTGTCCTTGGCGGCCTCTCCTCCTCATCACGCTGTCTGGTCCAGGAGTGGGTTACCATGGAAACCGGGGAAGAGTTAATGCAGTCCGGGCTCCAAAATGGTATTACAGTATCTTTTTTTATTTTTCATGGTGAGTCAAGCGGTTAGAAAACCTGCTTATGCTAATTGAAATAACCATCTTCCAAAATGTGTGGAGCTGTTTTCACATTGGGGGGGGGATTATTGAAGTTGTAAAACTGAGGTCGCCATAGTAGATTTGGTTTCATAGGCCAGCAGATTTGTTTTTATATATTTTTGTATTCACATTTGATATGTGTTGACCACAGATAATCACATCCCATTTTGGGATGAAAACCAGTGATCCCATTATGAAAATGGTTATCTGATCCGTGGTTTTTGCATGTTATCCTTCATGTTCAGTGTTTGTAATAACATTTGTGAAAAAATGTAACAAAGGATTGTTGAAGATCTGCTTGTTTTGATATCTGTCCAACACGTGTTTGCTTTGGTGCTACAACTTGGGTTATTATTGTATGTTCCTCACCCGTCATTAGACAGGGCTAAATTCAGGACCCCTAAGTGCTCTAGATTTTCCATTAATCCTTGTATTAACCCCTGTGTAATTGTGGTAGTCATGTGGTCAGAGGGATGCTGGATTAGTGTGGAAATAAACACTAAAGAGGGCAGGAAGTTATCAATCTGTAATGACTTATTTAAACAGTAGGCTACTTAAACAGGCATTGTTCTGATGATTTGACATGCATGCAAATGGGCCTAATTACATTAGTAATACATTAGGTTTAATGACACCTGCCATATATTTAGCATACATTTTGATCAGGGCATTTATTGTGGATTTTACAGATACATTACAGACACAGAGTGAAATACATGGATTATGCCTCACAGATATTAGCAAATATAATATAATTTGATATGGCTCTCCTCCTCGTCTCCTCTCCCAGCTCTGTAGAGAGTGAATGAGGGGGGTTAAAATTATGTGTTGATCCTGTAGGCCGTGGTGGTGAACCCTTTCCTCCCAGAGGTAATTGTTGATTCATTTGTGAGTGCTTGCTTTTCATGCTGTCCTGTAGAGGGGAGTGACGCAGGCATGCACGTCCACCCAGACCCCTGCCCCTGCTCACAGGCCCCAGCTGCTTTGTGTGAGATTTATCTGGGCCTGTGCAGAGGAAGGTGGAGGGGCTCGCCCATCATCCTAATCTCCTTTTTGTCCTCTTACTCCCCCTTGATAAAGTAGCTGTCTGTTGTTATTCTTTGTTTTCAGGGATCAGCGACCGTGCGTGTGTGTGTGTGTGTGTGTGTGTCAGCACAGTTCGTGTCCACCCAGTTGTGATGCAGACTACAACGTCATGAACACTTTAGTTTGTGGCACTTTGCCTGTCTTCCGGATGTAGTGTGTGTAAGATGTAGTGTGTGTGTTGGTGCATGAGATTGTCATTTTAGCAGAAGATATGAAACCTACATCACCCAATTCTGGGCAGCCTTGTTCATTGGATAAATCCTATATGTTGGGAGTTGATAATCCCTCCCTTGACTGGAATTCCTTCTTAGAAATCAGCCTTAAGAGAAACATAGGCTTATAATACTATAGGCTACTGTTCCTACTGTATTCAATTAAGAGATGTTTGTAAATCTTCGACATTTTCCTCATGTGTTTATTCTTATATATTACCAATCATATTATAGGTTGGAATTTTAAAGATAACACATTATACATGAATGATGATCCAGAGTAATAAATAAGTCAATTTTGTAAGTAGCCTAATTATTTTGATGGTTATTCTTTATAGATAAAGTATATCACCCACATCTTCATTACTGCCGTTGTTTTATATAAATGCATTCAGATTACAAAGAATATAACATTCCTAAAATATGTTTCCTTTTCCCAATAAAGCTTTTCTATGACAATAATTATCAGGAGGAGTTCCTGGTTGTATATACTGTAGCTGCATACTGGTTAGAGGGTACACAGCCAGTCAGATTCCATGTTCAGCTTTAGTAACCCAGTGAATGATGTACGCTGTTAAAGTGCAATAAAGCCCCTCCTCCCCTGTGAGTGATCTGCTGTTTATAAACTCACACGCTTGGCGTGTGTTATGTTTGGTGCTCCGGGGCCTGCTTCCCTCTGCCAGTAGGTGAACAATCCAATGTTCCTCCACAGAGTGTTTGTTTGCTTGGCTTCGACATGGGCCTCCACCGGGCCTCAGACGTGGGCCACCATTAGGCCTCAGACGTGGGACCCCATCGGGCCTCAGACGTGGGCCCCCACCAGGCCTCAGATGTTGGCTCCCACTGGGCCTCAGACGTGCACCCCCACCGGGCCTCAGACTCCCACCAGTGACACACTCTTTCCTCCCCAGCAGCTCCCCTTACGTACCCCATGTGGTGGCCATTAACCCAACCCCCCCCCTTTTCCCTCCACCGTCTTCTCCTGTTTCCGACATCTCTCTCCTCACAGTGTGTGGTGCTAGGCCAGCCAGCTGATTGTTATTAGTACCTCTCAATGGCCCGGCCCAACAAACGGAGAGCCACACTTAATAAGGTCATGAAAGAGAGAGGAAAACTAAAGGGAAAGAAATGTGTTGGCTGCCAACAAGGCGTGTGTTAATATTGCCAATAAACAATACAGTCAAGCCTTCACTGAGAATAAATAATTGCTGATCTGTGTTTTTATTTGAGAAGGCTTTCTAGGTTAATAAATTGAATAACATTCAAAACTAGCTATGGAAAATAAGAGGGCTGCAATAGAGAAAGATTGTGCTCTCTCTCGCTCTCTCTTCCTACAGTCATTTTTATTTCATGATGAAGGGATGGTAGGATGGACCTGTTGGAGAAATTATCATAAAATGGTGGTACAGGTTGTTAGCCTTCAACTCTCAGCAGTGAAAGTATTAGCTAACTGTGTGGTCAGGTCAAAGGGCTCAATAACATCAAGTCAAGAGCTTTACAATATGGCCGTCTAAAAATAAAACACAGGCTGGCCCGAACAACGCCATGGGATTTGGGGCGAAGTTCTACAGTACTTCCATACCTTGTTACCGGGTCTTTACTGGTCTGCATACCTCTGGATTTATCTGCATGGTGGAGGATACATAACACCAGCTGCTACATCTTCTTCCTTACCATGTTCAACAGACAGCTGCTACATCTTCTTCCTTACCATGTTCAACAGACAGCTGCTACATCTTCTTCCTTACCATGTTCAACAGACAGCTGCTACATCTTCTTCCTTACCATGTTCAACAGACAGCTGCTACATCTTCTTCCTTACCATGTTCAACAGACAGCTGCAACAGCTTCCTCCTTATCTTGTTTAACAGACAGCTGCAACAGCTTCCTCATCTTGTTTAACAGACAGCTGTAACAGCTTCCTCATCTTGTTTAACAGACAGCTGTAACAGCTTCCTCATCTTGTTTAACAGACAGCTGCAACAGCTTCCTCATCTTGTTTAACAGACAGCTGCAACAGCTTCCTCCTTATCTTGTTTAACAGACAGCTGCTGCAGCTTCCTCCTTATCTTGTTTAACAGACAGCTGCTACAGCTTCCTCCTTATATTGTTTAACAGACAGCTGCAACAGCTCCCTTCTTACCTTGTTTAACAGACAGCTGCAACAGCTCCCTTCTTACCTTGTTTAACAGACAGCTGCAACAGCTCCCTTCTTACCTTGTTTAACAGACAGCTGCAACAGCTTCCTCCTTATCTTGTTTAACAGACAGCTGCAACAGCTTCCTCATCTTGTTTAACAGACAGCTGCAACAGCTTCCTCCTTATCTTGTTTAACAGACAGCTGCAACAGCTTCCTCCTTACCTTGTTTAACAGACAGCTGCAACAGCTTCCTCATCTTGTTTAACAGACAGCTGCAACAGCTTCCTCATCTTGTTTAACAGACAGCTGCAACAGCTTCCTCCTTGTTTAACAGACATCTTGTTTAACAGACAGCTGCAACAGCTTCCTCATCTTGTTTAACAGACAGCTGCAACAGCTTCCTCATCTTGTTTAACAGACAGCTGTAACAGCTTCCTCCTTATCTTGTTTAACAGACAGCTGCAACAGCTTCCTCATCTTGTTTAACAGACAGCTGCTACAGCTTCCTCCTTATCTTGTTTAACAGACAGCTGCAACAGCTTCCTCCTCATCTTGTTTAACAGACAGCTGCAACAGCTTCCTCATCTTGTTTAACAGACAGCTGCAACAGCTTCCTCATCTTGTTTAACAGACAGCTGTAACAGCTTCCTCATCTTGTTTAACAGACAGCTGCAACAGCTTCCTTATCTTGTTTAAGACAGCTGCAACAGCTTCCTCCTTATCTTGTTTAACAGACAGCTGCAACAGCTTCCTCCTTACCTTGTTTAACAGTCAGCTGCAACAGCTTCCTCCTTATCTTGTTTAACAGACAGCTGCTACAGCTTCCTCCTTATCTTGTTTAACAGTCAGCTGCAACAGCTTCCTCCTTATCTTGTTTAACAGACATCTGCTACAGCTTCCTCCTTATCTTGTTTAACATACAGCTGCAACAGCTCCCTTCTTACCTTGTTTAACAGACAGCTGCAACAGCTTCCTCATCTTGTTTAACAGACAGCTGCAACAGCTTCCTCATCTTGTTTAACAGACAGCTGCAACAGCTTCCTCCTTACCTTGTTTAACAGACAGCTGCAACAGCTTCCTCATCTTGTTTAACAGACAGCTGCTACAGCTTCCTCATCTTGTTTAACAGACAGCTGCAACAGCTTCCTCATCTTGTTTAACAGACAGCTGCAACAGCTTCCTCATCTTGTTTAACAGACAGCTGCAACAGCTTCCTCATCTTGTTTAACAGACAGCTGCAACAGCTTCCTCATCTTGTTTAACAGACAGCTGCTGCAGCTTCCTCCTTACCTTGTTTAACAGACAGCTGTACAGCTTCCTTCTTAACTTTCCGAGGCTTTACCTCATGAAGTGCTGACATGACAGTTTACAGCACCCTCATTCAGCATGCTCCAATTTATTTAGTGACACGTGAACATTGCAATTATTTAGAATGAATTGTCTTATGGAAACAAATGGCCAGTAATACATTTACAGGGTGCTGTTTTACCATCACCCTATCCTGAGACATAGCCCACAACGAGGAGATACACTAGACAGATAATATATTTTAGTTAACCAACAAGGCACAAGAGGCAGTGCTATATCATGAAGACAGTCACAGGTCAATGGCATTGTTCTTCCCAATGTGATAGTGGAGGGCCAGTCAACCCATTTACCTGTGACTGTATTCATAATATAGCTGTCACGTTCCTTGTACGGAGGAAACCAAAGCTCAGCGTGATTAGAATACATACTTTTTAATAAAGACGAAGAACACTAAACAAACTATACAAAACAAACGTGAAGTACTAGTACTGACACAGGCAACTAGACATAGACAATAACCCACAAAATACCCAAAGAAGATGGCTGCCTAAATATGGTTCCCAATCAGAGACAACGATAAACACCTGCCTCTAATTGAGAACCAATCTAGACAACCATAGACATATATAAACACCTAGATGATAAACAACCCCATAAACCTCCAAAACCCCTATACAGTACAAAAACACATACATCACCCAATGCACACACTGACCTAACAAAAACAATAAAGAAAACAAAGAATACTCAGGTCAGGGCGTGACAATAGCCTTATTGCTTTTATAAACCGTTACCAACATATTACAATAACAATGCATTGCATTTTTTCATTAACTTTATTTTGATAAGTAAATTAATACAATTACATTTTTCCACCAGGAGAGAAAGTTGTTACAAATATCGGGTTGTTAGTTATTTTGGTCATTTTGCTATGGACTCAACCCAGTCATTAATTATTTTTGCATAGTTGCTATGCAAAAGGACTGGTCATTAATTCTAAACAAAATGGTTGTTATGCGGGCTGGATAATGTTCTTGTCACTTGCTAGCTAGCCAACTAGCTAGCTCAGCTAACTCAGTCACGCCAAACATTGAACCTTGTATGACAGTACACTAGCTGCATTTTCGTTTGTTTGAGCTTTTTTTCTATTGGCATTTACCTGGATATATCCATGATAATGACGTTGATGCGTGATTTCAACTGGCTCAGAAAAAGTTTCGTCTGAGCACCGTTTACACCATGTATGGTACTACAGAGATAGAAATTCTAAAAGTGAAACGTTGTTTCCGAGGTCAGACAGGCAGACAGCGAGTCTTATGTTAACCCCCACCGTACCAAACTAAATGCTAGGCTGGAAGCAAGAGGAAAAAAATGTGCGAGTTGATACAATTGAATAGTTTTTTTGGACAGCAACATTAACATAATATTCTTATGGAGGTGCAGTGATAATTCCATTGGAACTGTTAGCATGCATAGTGTGCCTGTGACGTTCAATACAGCTGCTTGTCCAATCAGCATCCAAGATCCAAACAACCCATTTTATAATGTAGGATAGTGCCTATGGAACTGTAGAACTAATATTTACTATTGGCATTTACTTGGATACTTCCATGATAATGACATTGCTGTGTGATGTTTGGATGTCTTTGGGATGGACTCCCCTAACAAAAGTTCCCAGAGTAACACCAGTCTTTCTTCCTTAGGAAAGACTGAAGTGACTGAGAGAGTTATTATCTAAAGATGAGTGACAGTATCAGATGCTGGCAATGGTTGCCCCTGAGGTCAGGGGGCCTTGGCTGTGTTTCTTCTGGGGCTGTGTGGATGAGTGGGGAGGAAGGGAGCTACTGGATGGAGGAGGAGAAGAGATGACCCTTGAGCACCACATGGCTTTACACCAGATTAGCACTGAGAGAAGGTTTATCACGGTCTCTCTCTCTGTCTCCATAGTCTGGACTCCATCTACCTCAGATGATCCAATAACTCAGCTCTATATGTCTGTATATCTCTCTCTTCTCCATGTAGATTATCTTTTCTCCTTCTCCATGTAGATTACAATCTGCCTTTTCTCCTCCTCTTCCTATCTGTGTCTTTGCTCTATAGCATCCTACAATTGCCTTTTCTCCTCCTCTTCCTATCTGTGTCTTTGCTCTATAGCATCCTACAATCTGCCTTTTCTCCTCCTCTTCCTATCTGTGTCTTTGCTCTATAGCATCCTACAATCTGCCTTTTCTACTCCTCTTCCTATCTGTGTCTTTGCTCTATAGAATCCTACAATCTGCCTTTTCTCCTCCTCTTCCTATCTGTGTCTTTGCTCTATAGCATCCTACAATCTGCCTTTTCTCCTCCTCTTCCTATCTGTGTCTTTTCTCTATAGCATCCTACAATCTGCCTTTTCTCCTCCTCTTCCTATCTGTGTCTTTGCTCTATAGCATCCTACAATCTGCCTTTTCTCCTCCTCTTCCTATCTGTGTCTTTTCTCTATAGCATCCTACAATATGCATTTTCTCCTCCTCTTCCTATCTGTGTCTTTGCTCTATAGCATCCTACAATCTGCCTTTTCTCCTCCTCTTCCTATCTGTGTCTTTTCTCTATAGCATCCTACAATCTGCCTTTTCTCTTCCGATCCATTCACAGGACAGATTGTGTTGTAATGAAGTCAGAGCAGAACGGAGGGATCTTTTTTCATGTCCTCTTTTCTAATCAGAAGGGAGGTATGCCTGTGTGCATCTCTCTTCAATGTCACTGCATGGCTTTTCAGAGTCTGAAGTACACTGTCTGGGTTAAGACTCAATCTGCATGGAGCACTGACGCATAGAGGCTGTGTCTGTAGCACCGGAGGCATACTGAATATTCAGCTGGTGGGTCATTTCACCTTTCTAGTTGAGTTTAAAGCTGGGTGATTATGTGCTCAGAGCACTATGTGTAACAGCTCCAACACCTTTTAACATATCAATCTCGTACTCATCTTAATGAGTCTGACCTCTTTGTCTCTCTCTCTTGTCTCTCTCTCTCTCTCTCTCTCTCTCTCTCTCTCTCTCTCACTGGTCTGGCCTCTGAGGAATTTATTTGAAGAATAAACCATGTGAAGTCATGCTTAAACCATTTAATAACCCCTTCCTTATGTTTAGTGTTTCTATCTATCTGTCCAATGGATACTGTATTTACATGAGTTAATTAATATGGTCAGAAAGTCAGATCAAGTAATCAAATCAAATCAGTGTTCATTTCACTCATCCAGAAACCTTTAGGGGGCTCAGCCCTTTTGGCCATTGTCTATGGATTTACTCCACAGCAATTTAACATAAACTACACATCACCCATTTATTTTCCGTCTGAAGTGATTCCATTCCATTCCCCTATATAAACGGGTTGTTTCTTGTTTTGAATAAGCTAGGCACAGGTAGATCTGATAAGCTGAGGTAGCATTATGACGCTGCCACGTGCCTTGTGTCTGTCTGGTTACTCTGTTATGCATTCTACGACATATTTATGCTGATGTATGCGCTCTGTGTTGATGTGAAAGGTGGATTTGATCGTTCACCAAGGGGAGAAAGACGTGGATGTATTACCAGGTGAATATGCTGGGTAAAGGCCTACCTATTATGTTATACTGTATGCTGAGAGTCTCACCATTAGCTGTGGTGTGAGCCCAGGATATAGCCTACTGTTGTTTCTGGAGTCTGGGCCAAGCCTCAGTCAATGAATATGTCAATGGAGGAATTTCTGAAGTATAATGGGTCTTTGTATTGCCTTGCCCACATGGTATCAACTGAATCAGCTTTTAAAGACCTTCTGGTGAGCCAGTTCAGTTCAGCGGAGGGAAAGGGGAAGCTTGGTGGAAGCAGGTGGAAAGCCCTAAGTTATGACAGTTCTTAGGAGCAATTCTCAGTCAAAGGGGCCGTGATATGAATAACCTCATAGATAAAAGGACTTTAGTAAAGCAACATCCACTGAGCTCCTTTCATTAACTGAGCAAACTGAGGGATTGACATGTACAGGGTGCTAAGGGTGACCACCAGACCTGGGTTCAAATACTATTTCAAATATCTCAATTACTTTCACATACATTCAAAGTAAGTATTCAGATATGTTTTATTTGAAAATACAAGTATTTTAATATGTTAATGTGTTCGGGAAAACACTTGGAAAGTTTTTCAAAATACTCAAATACACTGACTAAAATACCCTCCAATGCTTTAAAATTGTATTTGAAATAAGTATTTGAAAATACTCTCAAATACAATTTGGTAGACTATTTGGTTTTTACAAAGAACCATTTAAATACTCAAGTAAAAGTACACAGCCTAAACATGTTTTGGGCTGTGTACTTGAAAATACTCAAACACAGCATTTAAAATACCAGATACTCAAATACACATGCATTTGAAACCAGGTCTGGTGAGCACATTTAACGTAGTTGTCAGCCTCTCTACATAAAAGTTGAGGCCAGAGTAGGCTGAACCAGTGATCACCACCCTAGCTGAATATACTACAGGACTGTTCAATGTCTTCCTCAGAAAGGGTTGATTCAAACTGACAGCTTATAGGGATTCAAGTTTATGACCATCTCTGCAGTTCAAACAAGCTTTCATTATTCTAAACTTGCATTAACTTCATAATTGCCTCTCATTCGTTTTTACTGGTGATTTTTAAACTGGAACAGTGTGTCTGTCTTCCAAATGGAATGCTCCATGATTCATCGACTGCATAGTGGAACAATGTCATTTCACACCAAAGGGAACACTTGTATGAAAATGTTATGTATCCCTTATATAAACACGTGTCAAGAGATAGAGGTCCTCAGATGTCCTGGTTAGAGTCTCTAACTCCCTGCCTCTAACTGAGCTGCCCATCAGTCTGTGAAAGCATGCAGAGAATTCAAACTGCTTGGCAGAGGGTCTGCCTAATGTCTCCCTCACCAAAGAGTTTTATAGCTACCTCTTGCTGCATTAAAGGGGCAATCTGCAGTTGCTTCATCCACTTTTACACTTCGGAATTAATGAAATGTACCCATTTGGTCCTTGAAAAATATAACTTCAAAAAGCCTCATGAGCTGAGTTCAACTGTTGTACCACATCAGAACCCAAAATGTAAGCTTGTTTCACCCCAATATTTGTAAACAAAGTAAATGTAAACAAACCCGATATACAGTGCATTCGGAAATTATTCAGACCCCTTGACTTTTTCAACATTTTGTTACATTATAGCCTTATTCTAAAATTGATTAAAAAAACTAAAATCCTCATCAATCTACACACAATATCTCATAATGACAAAGGAAAAACAGGTTTTTCGAAATTTTTGCAAATGTATTAAAAATAAAAAAACTCAAATAACATTTACATAACTATTCAGACCCTTTACTCAGTACTTTGTTGAAGCACCTTTGGCAGTCTTCTTGGGTATGACGCTACAAGCACACCTGTATTTGGGGAGTTTCCCACATTCTTATCTGCAGATCCTCTCAAGCTCTGTCAGGTCGCTGCACAGCTATTTCCAGGTCTCTCCAGAGATGTTCGGTCAATTTCTAGTCCGGGCTCTGGCAGGGCCCCTCAAGGACATTCCCGAAGCCTTGTCCCGAAGCCACCCCTGCGTTGTCTTGGCTGTGTGCTTAGGGTCGTTGTCCGGTTGGAAAGTGAACCTTCACCCCAGTCTGAGGTCCTGAGCGCTCTGGAGCAGGTTTTCATCAAGGATGTCTCTATACTTTGCTCCATTCATCTTTCTCTCGATCCTGACTAGTCTCCCAGTCCCTGCCGCTGAAAGCCTCCCCACAGGATGATGCTGCCACCACCATGCTTCAGGACGTGAGGCTTGGCATTTAGGCCAAAGAGTTCAAACTTGGTTTCATCAGACCAGAGAATCCTGTTTCTCATGGACTAAGAATTCTTTAGGTGCCTTTTGGCAAACTCCAAGCAGGCTGTTATGTGCCTTTTACTGAGGAGTGGCTTCCATCTGGCCACTCTACTATAAAGGCCTGATTTTTGGAGTTCTGCAGAGATGGCTGTCCTTCTGGAAGGTTCTCCCACCTCCACAAAGGAACTCTGGAGCTTTCTCTGTGTGACCATCGGGTTCTTGGTCACCTCCCTGACCAAGGCCCTTCTCCCCTGATTGCTCAGTTTGGACTGGCGGCCAGCCCTAGGAATAGTCTAGGTGGTTCCAAACTTCTTCCATTTAAGAATGATGCAGGCCACTGTGTTCTTGGGGACCTTCAATGCTGCATAAATGTGTTTGTTCCCTCGACACAATCCTGTCTCGAAGCTCTATAGAAAATTCCTTCGACCTCATGGCTTGGTTTTTATCTGACATGCACTGTCAGCTGTGGGACCTTAGTTAGACAGGTGTGTGATTTTCCAAATAATTTCCAATCAATTGAATTTACCACAGGTGGACTCTAATCAAGTTGTAGAATCATCTCAAGGATGATCAATGGAAACAGGATGCACATGAGCCCAATTTCAAGTCTCATATCAAAGGGTCTGAATACCTGTATTTATGTTTTTAATAAATTTGATAAAATTTCAAAAAACCTGTTTTCACTTTGCATTTTGGGTGTTGTGTGTAGATTGATGAACATATATATACATATATATGTGCCTTGTACAGTGCCTTGCGAAAGTATTTGGCCCCCTTGAACTTTGCGACCTTTTGCCACATTTCAGGCTTCAAACATAAAGATATAAAACTGTATTTTTTGTGAAGAATCAACAACAAGTGGGACATAATCATGAAGTGGAACGACATTTATTGGATATTTCAAACTTTTTTAACAAATCAAAAACTGAAAAATTGGGCGTGCAAAATTATTCAGCCCCCTTAAGTTAATACTTTGTAGCGCCACCTTTTGCTCCTTTCTTCTCCTTGTATGAGCTGAAAGTTTAGAGGGACGGCCAGGTCTTGGTAGATTTGCAGTGGTCTGATACTCCTTCCATTTCAATATTATCGCTTGCACAGTGCTCCTTGAGATGTTTAAAGCTTGGGAAATCTTTTTGTATCCAAATCCGGCTTTAAACTTCTTCACAACAGTATCTCGGACCTGCCTGGTGTGTTCCTTGTTCTTCATGATGCTCTCTGCGCTTTTAACGGACCTCTGAGACTATCACAGTGCAGGTGCATTTATACGGAGACTTGATTACACACAGGTTGATTGTATTCATCATCATTAGTCATTTAGGTCAACATTGGATCATTCAGAGATCCTCACTGAACTTCTGGAGAGAGTTTGCTGCACTGACAGTAAAGGGCCTGAATAATTTTGCACGCCCAATTTTTCAGTTTTTGATTTGTTAAAAAAGTTTGAAATATCCAATAAATGTCGTTCCACTTCATGATTGTGTCCCACTTGTTGTTGATTCTTCACAAAAAAATATGGTTTTTATATCTTTATGTTTGAAGCCTGAAATGTGGCAAAAGGTCGCAAAGTTCAAGGGGGCCGAATACTTTCGCAAGGCACTGTATATATATATATATATATATATATATTAAATCCATTTTAGAATAATGCTATAACATAACAAATGTGGTAAAAGGGGTCTGAATACTTTCTGAATGCAGTGTATCCTCAAAACATGGTTAAAACTATAATTTTGATATCATGGATGGTCAGTGCTAGCATCCATAGTTCTGTCTTTTTACCGAAATAGGGGCGGGGAGTACACTTGATTGTTTCAACTGCTGATTGCCATTTTATTTACTGTGACATTGCTGTAACTCCCATTACACTCATTTAGAAGCTAAACTTCTTAGCTTGGAAAGGCTGTGTAAGATTTCTGTTTGGTGAACTGTTGACTTATGACATCTCTCCCCAGGATCAGATTGACATGTGAGATAATTAATCATGGAAATAACCTAAAGTATCCGCCTGTTATTGGGATGTTTGCACACATTTACTGTAGTCCCCACAAAGTGTAATGTGAATCCCGTGGCATGTGATATCTGACCAGAATATGTCCCCTTGGACCGGCAGCATCAAAACACATTTTATTAGTTGCGTACACATTTGCATATGTTATCGCAGATGCAGCGAAATGCTTGTATTTTTCTAGCTCCAACAGTGCAGTAATACCAAGCAATAAAAAACAATACACACAAATCCTAATAAATCCCATACATTTATTTATATATATGTATATATAATGGTGTGTAAAGGCAGTATAGACAGTATATGAATGGAAAAGGTGTGTACAGCACTTGTTATATAGGGTGTGCCCTAATTAGAATACAGTATACTGTACCTATGAAGTGGGTAAAATAGTATTTAAATATTATTAAAGTGACCAGTTTTTGATAGGGCAGCGGCCTCTAAGGTGCTGGGTGGAGGCCGGGTAATGTTCTGGGCGGGGTGCTGGGTGGAGGCCGGGTAATGTTCTGGGCGGGGTGCTGGGTGGAGGCCGGGTAATGTTCTGGACGGGGTGCTGGGTGGAGGCCGGGTAATGTTCTGGACGGGGTGCTGGGTGGAGGCCGGGTAATGTTCTGGACGGGGTGCTGGGTGGAGGCCGGGTAATGTTCTGGACGGGGTGCTGGGTGGAGGCCGGGTAATGTTCTGGACGGGGTGCTGGGTGGAGGCCGGGTAATGTTCTGGACGGGGTGCTGGGTGGAGGCCGGGTAATGTTCTGGACGGGGTGCTGGGTGGAGGCCGGGTAATGTTCTGGACGGGGTGCTGGGTGGAGGCCGGGTAATGTTCTGGACGGGGTGCTGGGTGGAGGCCGGGTAATGTTCTGGACGGGGTGCTGGGTGGAGGCCGGGTAATGTTCTGGACGGGGTGCTGGGTGGAGGCCGGGTAATGTTCTGGGCGGGGTGCTGGGTGGAGGCCGGCTAGTGGTGACTAGTTAAGGGTCTGGCCTGAAGATAGAAGCTGTTTTTTGGTCTCTCCAGCCCAGCTTTGATACCTGTACTGTCTCCGCCTTCTAGATGGTAGCAGGGTGAACAGGCCGTGGCTCAGTTGGCTGAGGTCCTTGATGATCTTATTGGACTTCCTGTGACACCGGGTGCTGTAGATGTCCTGGTGGGCAGGCAGTGTGCACCTGGTGTTGCATTGGGCTGACCGCACAACCCTCTGGAGAGCCCTGTGGTTGCTGGAGGTCCAATTACAATACCAGGCGGTGATACACCCCGACAGGATGCTCTCAATCTCTATAGAAGTTAGTGAGGGTCTCAGGGGCCAAGACGAATTTCGTCAGCCTCCTGAGGTTGAAGAGGCGCTAGAAAACAGAACAGTCATGTCTGTTGGCGCCATCTTGTTAGCATCACAGTAGATCTAAGCCATATCTAGGCCTCCCCACATCTTACCAGACTGTGCCAGCATCCCAATTAGCACCCTAATCCCTATAGTGCACTACCTATGGGCCCTGGTCAGAATTAGTGCACTAAATAGGGAATAGAGTGTTATTTGGGACACAAACTGTGAAAACAAAGAGCAGAGAGGAGCCAGGCTAGTAGAGCAGAGGAGTCACAGTGATCTTATCTCACACCCTGTTAGAGGAAACCTCCCTCCCCAGAAAAACCAAACAAACCTAAAACTCAGCTGAAAAACGATCTCTTCATCATAATGAGCTGTAGGCACTCCAGCCCTGCCACTATCCTCTCTCCCTCGTGGAGAGCACACACCGGGGTGGGGGACGTTGATTGATGCCCTACTCTCACCCCTTCGAGCTGCCAATGCCTGGAGACACACTAGCCCTGGAGTGTGTGTGTGTATGTGTGTGTGAGCGCGTATCCGCGAGGAGTCCCTGCCCACTCCAGATTCCCCCGTCATTGCTGCTATGAGATTATCACAGCGCATATTTTGAATCATCCTTATTGTGATTGAAATAAAGCCACGTGAACACAGGTCAGTCAGTGTATGATTGAAATAAAGCCACGTGAACACAGGGCAGTCAGTGTATGATTGAAATAAAGCCACGTGAACACAGGGCAGTCAGTGTATGATTGAAATAAAGCCACGTGAACACAGGTCAGTCAGTGTATGATTGAAATAAAGCCACGTGAACACCGGTCAGTCAGTGTATGATTGAAATAAAGCCACGTGAACACAGGTCAGTCAGTGTATGATTGAAATAAAGCCACGTGAACACCGGTCAGTCAGTGTATGATTGAAATAAGCCACGTGAACACAGGTCAGTCAGTGTATGATTGAAATAAAGCCACCTATACGTTGGTCGGTCAGTGTTAAATGTCCTGTGGTGACCCCTCTCTGGCAGATCATTGCCTGAGTGTCCAGCTCCTCACCGGAGGGTTCATATAGAGCTTTATTAGAGAGTAGCCAGGCCAGACAGGGCCACGTGGGGATTCCACTCTGCCACACTGTGTTTGCTCTGCCGATTATGTTGTTTGCATATTGAAATATGGTCAAGTGGTTATTCCCGGCTTAATACCGAGGCACTCTATGGCACGGCAGCTCTCCTCTCATGACCCAGAGAGGGTATCAGTGGTGTGTCTGGAGTACTGGCACCGTGTGTTAATGGACCAAAATAAACACAATGCCTCTTTCTGATTCTCAAATAGGCTGTTTATAATTATGACTGTCGAGGGCCTTGACTTGTGGTTTAATGAGGTCCGCCGGTGTTGTTTATGTTTCTATGTTGAAAGGCTGCCTCAGCAGCCTGCTGTGGGGTCGGTGTTGACTACGCCACATGGTGGGGTCTTTATGTGGCTCGGCTGACTCTGAGGATCAGCATATTTATTTCGGCGGATAGGAGTCTTTTAGACCAATAAGAGGAGGACACAGCGTCCTGATGGTGGCGAGACAATCTCTGGTATTGGCCTCTCTCTGGGGAAGGCTTTTAAAAGGACAGAAAAAAATGAGTGCAGCTGCCCGCCGTTGCAGTGGCTATCTCCCTCTCAAAGCCCCTGATTACCTCAGCTCCTCCTTAATGTAAGCACATTCAGCCATGGGCGGCAAGGAGAAAATTCTATATTTTATATATATATATATATACATATATATATATATAGAGAGAGAGAGAGAGAGAGAGAGAGAGAGAGAGAGAGAGAGAGAGAGAGAGAGAGAGAGAGAGAGAGAGAGAGAGAGAGAGAGAGAGAGAGAGAGAGAGAGAGAGAGAGAGAGAGAGAGAGAGAGAGAGAGAGAGAGAGAGAGAGAGAGAGAGAGAGAGAGAGAGAGAGAGAGCGCTGTGCATGTCTGATGTACAGCATATAGGGTCTGTATTAGTCGATACACACTGTGTAGAAAAGTTAGTGTTGTCGCTGTTGATGTCTGTTCCAGTCCTCTATCCTTCTATTAGACCCCTGTGGGTCTGTGAGAGGGGGGTGAAATGAACAATAACAGAGTGTGAATGAGAGTGGCTGTTCTTCCTGAGCCTCCACTCTTCCCCTGTGTCTCTCCATCCATTATCTGAGGCCTGGCAGCACCTGATTGATGAGGAAGCGGCAGGATCACCTTGGTTCTGAGGTCAGAGCAGCAGATTTCATTTGTTGAGAAAGCTACAGAGCTACAGCACCTTGCCCCGCAGTAATGGAGGCACAACTTAAGACCCATTCTGGTTTTCCCATATCGCAGAAACTGTCAACGAAGACTTCGTTGTTTTCAAAGTAGGGTTTGGTTTATCTCCTTCATAAACAGAGATTTTCCAATCACACCCTGTTATTCTGTCTCCCTCGAGACTCGTACTGCGGTCCCTCTGCATGGGTCTTTGTGGAAAAGTGAACACTTTGTGTAACAAAGCAGCATTCCGCTTGTGCTTTCATTCACACAGTAGTGAAATGGTATACAGCGAGCCATATCAAATGTGTCACAACTTGTAGCATTTTACATGACACTCTAACAATGCTTTGCTTTTGGCAGATTTGTTTTCCTATTTCCTGAGACTGATTGGGGTTGGTAGCGTGTGTGGGGATCAGAGGGTGTCGCAGGAAGCCGGTCTGTCTCATAAGAGTTTCTCCTTTTCAGATGTACAGTGCCAGTCAAAAGTTTGGACACACCTACTCATTCCAGGGTTGTTTAATTTTTTAAAACTATTTTCTACATTGTAGAATAATAGTGAAGACATCAATACTATAAAATGACATATATGGAATTGTGTAGTAACCAAAAAAGTGTTAAACAAATCTAAAAATATTTTATATTTGAAATTCTTCAAAGTAGCCACCCTTTGCCTTGATGACAACTTTGCACACTCTTGTCAGTCTCTCAACCAGCTTCACCAGCTTTAAGATAATAATGGACCATAGTTCTCTTTGCTTATTTGAGCTGTTCTTGCCATAATATGGACTTGGTCTTTTAGAGCTGTCTTCTGTATACCACCCTACCTTGTCACAATACTACTGAGTGGCTCAAATGCATTAAGAAGGAAAGAAATTCCACTAACTAACTTTTAACAAGGCACACCTGTTATTTGAAATACATTCCAGGTGACTACCTCATGATGCTGGTTGAGAGAATGCCAAGTGTGTGCAAAGCTGTCATCAAGGCGTACGGTGGCTACTTTTAAGAATTTTGATTTGTTTAACACTTTTTTGGTTACTACATGATTCCATATGTGTTATTTCATAGTTTTAATGTATTCACTATTATTCTACAATATAGAAAATAGCAAAAATAAAGAAAAACCCTTGAATGATTAGGTGTGTCCAAACTTTTGACTGGTACTGTATATCACATTGATGAGAATGATCCTATGCATCCCCTCCTTTTCTTTATATGTACAGTGGTTTATTGGTCCTATGTTTGATATTTAATAAGAGTACTGGTTGTATTTTCTTACTTCCAAGAAAATGCTTTCCGATTATTATTATTTCAGAATAATTGAATCCATAAATCATAAAGCAGAGATATTTTCCCCCCTAGCACCATTAACAGCCTATAGGCCTGTGAAAGGAATTGAAAATCTCGGTGCGCTGTGCATGTGTAAATGGCTCAAAAAGCTCATAATATTCTTGATTAATTTGAATCTGCACATATTTTATGTTTTCACATGTAAGAGAACATGTGACTGTAGGGCATACTGGTCCCATTTCCTCTTGTCAGTGTGTGGATGTGAGATCAAAGGAAGACTGTTGCCTGTGTCCTTCCAGCCCAACATGAATGTCCTCTACCCTCTCCTCCTCTCCTCTCCTCCTCTCCCTTCTCCTCCTCTCCTCCTCTCCCTTCTCCTCTGAGGCAGATTCATCCAGGTGTCTGTCTTTTCGAAGTGAGAGGAAAAGTTACCATATCAATGTGTTGAGTGTATGTGGGGGCTTGTGGACAGGAGTATGATGATGTCACTGAGGCTGTCTAGACATGACTGAATATTCTCAGTTGTCTGTCTGTTTACGTTGGATGATGGCACTGTGTGCGCTAGGCAGACTAGTGTTAACACTCCTACCCACTAAGACACAGACAGACATGGATAGAGCGCTGTGCATTGCCAATTGTGCGCTGCGAATAGAAATAACATCACCATTGTCTACTGTCATATTGATAGATTATGCATTGGGTTCTGAAACAAAATAGATTACTGATAATCTCCGAAGTTGGTAACTCTAATGAGAATGGTCACTTATCACATCATGGAGTGTGGGCCTGTAGCCATTAATAATGGTACAGCTCTGTAATGGCATTCACAGCACACTATATCCCCTGACACCTCACACATCCACATCTGCTGATGTGTGTAGCATGGTCGTCTGTGTGCCACGTTGAAGTTCCATTTACAAGGACAGCCACTAATCGGACTAGCGGGGGTCCTGTTGAGAAGAGAAAGTGATTATCAGGGTTCCTTGACAGTCAATGCAATTTGTAGCCTATCAGGGACAGTTTCATTTTACCTTTATTTAACTAGGCAAGTCAGTTAAGAACAAATTCTTATTTTCAATGACGGCCTAGGAACAGTGGGTTAACTGCCTGTTCAGGGGCAGAACGACAGATTTGTACCTTGTCAGCTCGGGGATTTGAACTTGCAACCTTCCGCTTGGACTAGTAACCTTCCGCTTACAGCAACATTCAGGTGGTTTTGTTGACTTGGACTCATCATATTATGAATACATTATGTTTTAAATAGATAGCTGTATATCCTTAACAGCAGCATTTGAAGTCTTCATGTTTCAGAATTATTTCAACTGAACAAGAGCCATTGTGATTGAATCAATCTGTCTGCCCTGCTATGCTCATAGGCATTTCATTGTTTGAAATGATCTCTCTCTAGATCTCAATGAATCATACATAAATGAAGGTAGTCAAAGCCCCAGGGTAGATATCACACACCGCTGTGAGGCTAAACGACTTGACCCAAGCCGACCAGAAGGCCTCTTCATAAAGATAAAACAATATGGGCCGAATTATACCTATTAGGTCCATTTTTATATAGAGACACTTTGGATAAATTGGACAAGCAATCATATTCAGCTGTAGATCCATTATCAGCAAGTACATTGTTGATGTGAATGTGATATAAAACCTATCTACATTATATGAATATCAATGGCTAATGTCATATCCTGTATAAAGAGATCTCCAGTATTCCATGTTTATAAATGACTCCCCTGGATCAGTCCTCACCATTTGATGACAGTGTAGATGGCCGCGTCTTCTTCTCGTTGTCTGTCAAATTGATGGTGATTGGGGAAGTGGTCAGTTGCCACTTGCCCCTATCTACTGGGAGGTTGACATCGATTGTGTTGTTTCTGGACACTGAAATTATGTTGTAGCACATCATTAGCTCTGTTTGCTAAATTGGGTCAAAACTGGAAACGAGCCCCTTGCTCCTCTTCAAATATTCATAACATGACATTCAGATGTAGAGCAGCCCCAGACAGTACTCTCTAATTGGCCAGTGCATTTAATCATGGGCTCTTGTACCGTATTGTTAATAAAGGGAGGGGGATAGAGAAACAGAGAGATAGAAACAGAGAGAGAGAAACGGAGAGAGAGAGAGAAACAGAGAGAGAGAAAGAAACAGAGAGAGAGAGAGAAACAGAGAGAGAGAAACAGAGAGAGCGAGAGAAACAGAGAGAGTGAGAGAAACAGAGAGAGAGAAACAGAAAGAGAGAGAAACAGAGAGAGAGAGAGAGAGAAACAGAGAAACAGAGAAACACAGAGAGAGAGAGAGAGAGAGAGAGAGAGAGAGAGAGAGAGAGAGAGAAAAACAGGACATTTACCCACATGGTATGAACTGAGGGGGTGGCTCTCTCTTGGCTGTGTGTGAGGGAGGGAGGCAGGCAGGGAAGGAGGCAGGCAGGGCACCTCCATAGTAACACAGGATCACTGTTAGTGCAAATGCAAATTATGGCCTGCTTGTCGAAAATGAAACAAATCCCTGAGGAAGAGGTTGATAACCTGGCATCTGGCAATTAATCAAAGAGGCTCTCAGTCTCCTGCTCTGAACAACCAACTCAGCAGCAGTCACACCATGCAGCACTCCTCCTCGGAGGCCGCGATGCACCTTAATGTGTTTATGATACCTGTGACACACCTTAATGTCCTGTGTTTGTGAAACCTGTGACATACCATAATGTGCTGTGTTTATGAATAGCCTGCATTGGCTGATCCTTAATAAAGACCTGAGGAGAATTCACAGTGTTTGACAGTGCTGATTCAAATGTGATAATCTGTGGAGAAGATGTGATACAGTCTGTGTACCTCCATGTCTGTTCTGTCTCTGTTTTTATTTTACCTTTATTTTACCTGGCAAGTCAGTTAAAAATAAGTTCTCATTTTCAATGACAGCCTAGGAATAGTGGGTTAACTGCCTTGTTCAGGGGCAGAACAACAGATTCTACCTTGTCAGCTCGGGTATTCGATCTTGCAACCTTTCGGTTACTAGTCCATCGCTCAAACCACTAGGCTACATGTACTGTAATGCCTCACCTCACATGGAAGCTGTGTGTGTGGGTGTAGATGTGGGTGTGGATGATGACAGCTGGAATGTGTTTTCACATGCCCACTAGAAGCAGAGGAGGACAGATAGGACACTGGCACGGCTGCCGTGTGTCACAGCTGGGCTGTGTGTCGACACTGGCACCAACACGGCTAACATGTCACAGCTGTTGACTGTGGTGACAGGAGGGAGCCCTGCTTTCCTCTACACACTGCTACTGCAGACACTAAGTCATCAGGCTATAGCCCTGGAACCTGAGGTAAAATCCTATCCTCACAGCTGTCATCAGGCCACAGCCCTGGGACCTGAGGTAAAAACCTATCCTCACAGCTGTCATCAGGCTACAGCCCTGGGACCTGGTGTAAAAACCTATCCTCACAGCTATCATCAGGCTACAGCCCTGGAACCCGCCGTAAAATCCTATCCTCACAGCTGTCATCAGGCTACAGCCCTGGAACCTGAGGTAAAATCCTGTCCTCACAGCTGTCATCAGGCTACAGCTCTGGAACCTGCCGTAAAAACCTATCCTCACAGCTGTCATCAGGCTACAGCCCTGGAACCTGAGGTAAAATCCTGTCCTCACAGCTGTCATCAGGCTCCAGCCCTGGGACCTGAGGTAAAATCCTGTCCTCACAGCTGTGATCAGGCTACAGCCCTGGAACCTGAGGTAAAATCCTATCCTCACAGCTGTCATCAGGCTACAGCCCTGGAACCTGCCGTAAAAACCTATCCTCACAGCTGTGATCAGGCTACAGCCCTGGAACCTGAGGTAAAATCCTGTCCTCACAGCTGTCATCAGGCTACAGCCCTGGAACCTGCCGTAAAAACCTATCCTCACAGCTGTCATCAGGCTACAGCCCTGGAACCTGAGGTAAAATCCTGTCCTCACAGCTGTCATCAGGCTCCAGCCCTGGGACCTGAGGTAAAAACCTATCCTCACAGCTGTCATCAGGCTACAGCCCTGGAACCTGAGGTAAAAACCTATCCTCACAGTTGTCATCAGGCTACAGCCCTGGAACCTGAGGTAAAATCCTGTCCTCACAGCTGTCATCAGGCTACAGCCCTGGAACCTGCTGTAAAAACCTGTCCTCACAGGTGTCATCAGGCTACAGCCCTGGAACCTGGGGTGAAAATGTTTCCTCACTGGGTTTGCTGCAGAGAGGTGGATAAGAGAGTATTTCTGGACTATGGTAGGGTTCTCTTTAAGAGGCCTCTGTTGTATCCTGTCATTACATCCTACTATATTCAACATGGTAATTACGGCTGTGCCCACTTAAGAAATAGGGAGCAAAGTTCATGCATGTGCCATGTGGGAGAGAAAGGAAAACGGTAAAAAGCATGACAGCTATTGTCTTGTTATTTCTGCATTCTTAAACATAGCACTGTGGCTTTGACAACAGCATATTGTTCAATATGTTCCATTAAAGACAGACACTAGCTTTTCATCATTGGAGGTGTTATTGTATTTTACTTTATACCTTCAGAGGAATGCTCGCTATTTTCAGATGTCTGTTTGTCATTAAATTATATCAGAGAATTCGGCATGAAGAATACTGGATTCCCTTTTGATCGCACATCAAACAAAGTTTTCTGTGGCAGGCAGTTAGCTCTCTTCCCAAACCCATCCCCTCCTCATCCCTCTCCCTCTTGTCTCAATCCCCAAAGCACATCTTTCTATAGAGAGTCCAGATATCACCGGACCTGGCAACCCCAGGAACTACCGCTGATAAACCCTCCCAACCTTCTGATCTTCACCACAGTGTCTCTCTTTGAGGAATCAGAATGACAAGGGTTGCCAGATTTTCTCCTTCCCCGCTCCAGCACTAATAGAGTAGATAAGTAGATCCATATAATTATAAAGCAGTGAAATTGTAACAAGAGGCTAAATGCCTAGCTGTAGTTTTAATTAGCCGGTGCTTGAAATTAATAATTGCCACTTTCTAAATCAGAAATCAGTGACTGTTTTTTAAGCTGCTATATTGGAATAATGGTGGGGGGATTGGCTGCTTTTTACATCTCTTTATGTGTTCCTTTCACTGTGCTGCTTGTACACTGGGCCTGGGAGGGGAGGGGGGAAAACCTGGGTCTATTTGGTTATCTTCCAAGTGCAGCATAGCTCAGCCGAGATTAAATTCATTGGGTTTACAGTGGATATCAGTATTAGCTTTTTTATGTTATGTTAGAAAGAACCAGGGGTGGGAGGCCGGCAGTCTGCAGGGGGAAGAGAAGAGAGCTGCCAATGCTACAATTTACAGAGAACATCATCATCGACATCACCATCATCATTATAAAAACCCTCTCTCTGCTATTAAAACCATCGCCGGAATGAGAAAAAATAAAATCAATTCTGGAAATCTTTTTGATATATATCACATTTCCCATAGGAGTTAAACGGGCTGAAGCAGCACTGTCGTCTCCTCTGCAGACTAATATCTGTTAGCACTGAAACATCATGCCTCGATCGCTCTTCCCTTAGAGGATAGCTGGCTTTCTACAGTAGTGAGTTAATGATCAGTCTTGACCCCACACCTCATAACAACACTGGTGCATTAGACACAGGACTTAGTGGCAGGGGACTGCCGGGGCACGGGAGCCAATGACAGCTGGAAATGTGATCTATCAGACTGTCAGGGCGCACTGGCAGGTTTGAGCAGGCCCAGAGTAAAGATAACTGACATCTTGCTGTCATTACTGCATGGGCCCGGCCGTCAATCTCTCCCTGCTGCATTCCTCCCCTTCTTTCTCTTCCTGTTTATATTTCTTCTTTCCATTAAAACAATCGCCTGTCGCCCTGAAACAGGGCCTCGTTTTTCTTTCCCCAGGCCTCCCTTTTCAAAATAATTTGCTGATTGATTAAATGCTTTGGAAAAGCCATAGGACCCGGAGGTGTGTTTTGAGCAGAGCAAGGGCAGATTGAAGGCAAACTGATTCCAACTCTCTGTCTCTGTCTCATATCTATCACTGCCAATTGCTTGTGCTTCCCAAGTCTGGGATTCTCCTGCGGTGTTCTTCAAAGCAACAGAGTTTGAGATGGGAAATATGTTTATTTGGTTTGAGAAAGCTGGGAAATCTTAGTTCATAATTCTAGGGGTACTGTATTCAGGTATTTAAGTGTGATGGGATTTCATACTATGTTATTATCACCACCATGTAGCCATTTTGTCACTTTCATTTACATCAGCGTCAATCAACTTCAATCAACTACTAATTTATTGAAATCATAATAATGAAGAAATGGTAAACAAAATGGCTGAAACATTTAGATGATCACACAGTGCTGGGTATTGTTTAATATGCTGTCTATCTAGAGCGTACCATCTAGTATTTCTAGATGGACAGCAGAGCAGGTACTCAGGCTTTCCATTACCCTTGTCAGTGCATCACTGCTGTGGGAGCTGAGCATCACTGCACTGCTCTGTTCAGTCAACTCTGCTCTGCTCTGCTCTGTTCTGGTTGCATGTCTCTCTTAGGGTTGGCCCTCTCACCCTAAACCACCCTCTAGTCTACACCACCACAGAACACTACCACATTGCTATCACGTCCTCAGCCCTGGCTGGTCCTTCTGCTGCCTGTCTTAATGCCCAGCTCCCCAGCGGGCCCCAGGGGGCCTGGTGATAGCCCGGGGCCAGGATGCTATGCTGCTACGCCAGTTCGACTCCCACCTCTTTGGAAAGAGCAGCAGCAGCGGAGGTGGAGGAGCGTGGGACATTATGCTAATGAGAGGGCATAGAGCAGGGTTTTTAATCAAGTGTTGGTAGTGGTCGGACAGCCATAGGACAGCTAGGCACAACTTTTACATCAGCTGACAAAGGAGAAAGCAGACGAATGTTACACTGTGGATTTATTTTGCTGCCGACATGGCTGCTCTGCTCACCAAATAGGCTTAACAAACCTGAATGAAGATATGGAAACCTACCTGTCTGTCGAGGATTGCAAACATATACTGGGAATGTATTTACTAAATTGGAATATTGGGAAAAAGTCATATTGGTTTTAGTATGCTCTTCATTGCAAAACATACAAGGGTGTAAAAGGGAGTCAACATAGACTAAAGAGCCTAGAACTCAAAAGCCCTACACCCGCTGGCCCTTCCCCTCCGTGTTGTTTAATAAACTGTCTGGCCCTTCCCCTCCGTGTTGGTTAATAAACTGTCTGGCCCTTCCCCTCCGTGTTGCTTAATAAACTGTGTCTGGCCCTTCCGCTCCGTGTTGGTTAATAAACTGTCTGGCCCTTCCCCTCCGTGTTGCTTAATAAACTGTGTCTGGCCCTTCCCCTCCGTGTTGGTTAATAAACTGTGTCTGGCCCTTCCCCTCCGTGTTGCTTAACAAACTGTGTCTGGCCCTTCCACTCTGTGTTGCTTAATAAACTGTCTGGCCCTTCCCCTCCGTGTTGCTTAATAAACTGTGTCTGGCCCTTCCCCTCCGTGTTGCTTAATAAACTGTGGCTGGCCCTTCCCCTCCGTGTTGCTTAATAAACTGTGGCTGGTGCTTCCGCTCCGTGTTGGTTAATAAACTGTGGCTGGCCCTTCTGCTCCATGTTGGTTAACAAACTGTGGCTGGTGTTTCTGCTCCGTGTTGGTTAATAAACCGTGGCTGGCCCTTCCACTCCATGTTGGTTAATGAACTGTGGCTGGCCCTTCTGCTCCGTGTTGCTTAATAAACTGTGTCTGGCCCTTCCACTCCGTGTTGGTTAATAAACTGTGTCTGGCCCTACCGCTCCGTGTTGCTTAATAAACTGTGCTTGACCTTCCGCTCCATGTTGGTTAATAAACTGTAGCTGGCCCTTCTGCTCCGTGTGTGTTGTTAATAAACTGTGGCTGGCCCTTCTGCTCTGTGTTGCTTTAATAAACTGTGGCTGGCCCTTCTGCTCCGTGTTGGTTAATGAACTGTGGCTGGCTCCCTGTTGCTGGCATTTCCGCTCCGTGTTGGTTAATAAACGTGTTGGTTAATGAACTGGCTGGCCCTTCTGCTCTGTGGTGTTGCTCCGTGTTGGTTAATAAACTTTGGCTGGCCCTTCTGCTCTGTGTTGCTTAATAAACTGTGGCTGGCCCTTCTGCTCTGTGTTGCTCTGTGGCTGGCCCTTCTGCTCCGTGTTGGTTAATGAACTGTGGCTGGCCCTTCTGCTCCGTGTTGGTTAATGAACTGTGGCTGGCCTTTCTGCTCCGTGTTGGTTCATGAACTGTGGCTGGCCCTTCTGCTCCGTGTTGGTTAATGAACTGTGGCTGGCCTTTCCGCTCTGTGTTGGCTAATGAACAGTTCTTAACCTTCTACTTCATGTTGGTTAATGAACTGTTCTTGCCATTCTTCTCTGTGTTGGTTAATAAACCTTGGCTGGCCCTTCCCCTCCGTGTTGGTTAATAAACTGTTCTTGACCTTCTTCTCTGTGTTTGTTAATGAACTGTGTCTTGCCCTTCCCCTCCGTGTTGCTTAATAAACTGTGTCTGGCCCTTCCGCTCCGTGTTGCTTAATAAACTGTGGCTGGCCCTTCCTCTCCGTGTTGCTTTATAAACTGTGGCTGGCCCTTCCTCTCCGTGTTTGTAAATAAACTGTGTCTGGCCCTTCCGCTCCGTGTTGCTTAATAAACTGTGTCTGGCCCTGCCTCTCCGTGTTTGAAAATAAACTTTGGCTGGCCCTTCTGCTCCGTGTTGCTTAATAAACTGTGTCTGGCCCTTCATCTCCGTGTTGCTTAATGAACTGTGTCTGGCCCTTCCTCTCCGTGTTGCTTAATAAACTGTGTCTGGCCCTTCCTCTCCGTGTTGCTTAATAAACTGTGTCTGGCCCTTCCGCTCCGTGTTGCTTAATAAACCGTGTCTGGCCCTTCCTCTCCGTGTTTGTAAATAAACTGTGTCTGGCCCTTCCTCTCCGTGTTTGTAAATAAACTGTGACTGGCCCTTCCGCTTCGTGTTGCTTAATAAACTGTGGCTGGCCCTTCCGCTCCGTGTTGCTTAATAAACTGTGGCTGGCCCTTCCTCTCCGTGTTGCTTAATAAACTGTGGCTGGCCCTTCCTCTCCGATTTTGTAAATAAATTGTATCTGGCCCTTCCGCACCGTGTTGCTTAATGAACTGTGTCTGGCCCTTCCTCTCCGTGTTGCTTAATAAACTGTGTCTGGCCCTTCCTCTCCGTGTTGCTTAATAAACTGTGTCTGGCCCTTCCGCTCCGTGTTGCTTAATAAAGTGTGTCTGGCCCTTCCTCTCCGTGTTGCTTAATCAACTGTGTCTGGCCCTTCCTCTCCGTGTTGCTTAATAAACTGTGTCTGGCCCTTCCGCTCCGTGTTGCTTAATAAACTGTGTCTGGCCCTTCCTCTCTGTGTTTGTAAAGTAACTGTGTCTGGCCCTTCCTCTCCGTGTTTGTAAATAAACTGTGTCTGGCCCTTCCGCTCCGTGTTTGTAAATAAACCGTGTCTGGCCCTTCCTCTCCGTGTTTGTAAATAAACTGTGTCTGGCCCTTCCTCACCGTGTTGCTTAATAAACTGTGGCTTGCCCTTCCGCTCCGTGTTGCTTAATAAACTGTGGCTGGCCCTTCCTCTCCGTGTTGCTTAATAAACTGTGGCTGGCCCTTCCTCTCCGTGTTTGTAAATAAACTGTGTCTGGCCCTTCCGCTCCGTGTTGCTTAATAAACTGTGTCTAGCCCTTCCTCTGCGTGTTTGTAAATAAACTGTGGCTGGCCCTTCCGCTCCGTGTTGCTTAATAAACTGTGTCTGGCCCTTCCTCTCCGTGTTGCTTAATAAACTGTGTCTGGCCCTTCCTCTCCGTGTTGCTTAATAAACTGTGTCTGGCCCTTCCGCTCCGTGTTGCTTAATAAACTGTGTCTTGCCCTTCCTCTCCGTGTTTGTAAATTAACTGTGTCTGGCCCTTCCTCTCCGTGTTTGTAAATAAACTTTGTCTGGCCCTTCCGCTCCGTGTTGGTTAATGAACTGTGGCTGGCCTTTCTGCTCCGTGTTGGTTAATGAACTGTGGCTGGCCTTTCTGCTCCGTGTTGGTTAATGAACTGTGGCTGGCCCTTCTGCTCCGTGTTGGTTAATGAACTGTGGCTGGCCTTTCTGCTCCGTGTTGGTTAATAAACTGTGGCTGGCCCTTCTGCTGCGTGTTGATTAATGAACTGTGGCTGGCCTTTCTGCTCCGTGTTGGTTAATGAACTGTGGCTGGCCCTTCTGCTCCGTGTTGGTTAATGAACTGTGTCTGGCCCTTCCTCTACGTGTTGCTTAATAAACTGTGGCTGGCCCTTCCGCTCCGTGTTGCTTAATAAACTGTGTCTGGCCCTTCCGCTCCGTGTTGCTTATTAAACTGTGTCTGGCCCTTCCGCTCCGTGTTGCTTAATAAACTGTGTCTGGCCCCTCCGCTCCGTGTTGCTTAATAAACTGTGTCTTGCCCTTCCGCTCCGTGTTGCTTAATAAACTGTGGCTGGCCTTTCTGCTCCGTGTTGATTAATGAACTGTGGCTGGCCCTTCTGCTCCGTGTTGGTTAATGAACTGTGGCTGGCCCTTCCGCTCCGTGTTGCTTAATAAACTGTGTCTGGCCCTTCATCTCCATGTTGCTTAATGAACTGTGTCTGGCCCTTCCTCTCCGTGTTGCTTAATAAACTGTGTCTGGCCCTTCCGCTCCGTGTTGCTTAATAAACTGTGACTGGCCTTTCTGCTCTGTGTTGGTTAATGAACTGTGGCTGGCCCTTCTGCTCCGTGTTGTTTAATGAACTGTGGCTGGCCTTTCTGCTCCGTGTTGGTTAATGAACTGTGGCTGGCCCTTCTGCTCCGTGTTGGTTAATGAACTGTGGCTGGCCCTTCCGCTCCGTGTTGCTTAATAAACTGTGTCTGGCCCTTCATCTCCATGTTGCTTAATGAACTGTGTCTGGCCCTTCCTCTCCGTGTTGCTTAATAAACTGTGTCTGGCCCTTCCGCTCCGTGTTGCTTAATAAACTGTGACTGGCCTTTCTGCTCTGTGTTGGTTAATGAACTGTGGCTGGCCCTTCTGCTCCGTGTTGTTTAATGAACTGTGGCTGGCCCTTCTGCTCCGTGTTGGTTAATGAACTGTGGCTGGCCTTTCTGCTCCGTGTTGGTTAATGAACTGTGGCTGGCCCTTCTGCTCCGTGTTGGTTAATGAACTGTGGCTGGCCTTTCTGCTCCGTGTTGGTTAATAAACTGTGGCTGGCCCTTCTGCTGCGTGTTGATTAATGAACTGTGGCTGGCCTTTCTGCTCCGTGTTGGTTAATAAACTGTGTCTGGCCCTTCATCTCAATGTTGCTTAATGAACTGTGTCTGGCCCTTCCTCTCCGTGTTGCTTAATAAACTGTGTCTGGCCCTTCCTCTCCGTGTTGCTTAATAAACTGTGTCTGGCCCTTCCGCCATCCCCTTTCTTTCTCCGTGTTGCTTAATAAACTGTGTCTGGCCCTTCCGCTCCGTGTTGCTTAATAAACTCTGGCTGGCCTTTCTGCTCCGTGTTGGTTAATGAACTGTGGCTGGCCCTTCTGCTCCGTGTTGCTTAATAAACTGTGTCTGGCCCTTCCGCTCCGTGTTGCTTAATAACCTGTGGCTGGCCCTTCCACTTCTTGTTGAGGAGCCATCCCCTTTCTTTCTCCTCTTGGGTAAGCATGCCCTTTCTTTCCGGCAGTGTCCTGTATTCAGTGTTTGTATGACAATCCACTTCCTTTCTCTCCAGGTGCTGCCTATCCTTCATCAGCTTAGTGTCAGCTTGTGCCTATTAGACAGGGCTTCCTCACATCTCAATGTTTCCCTGTGTGTAGAGAGCTCTACCCTCCTTTAAGTTTTGCTACAACCCCAGTTGTAACTAACCTCATTCAGCTTATCAACCAGCTAATTATTAATGAGTTACAGGATGGTAGATCTTCCGGAACAGGGTTGGACCCCAGCCCTGCAGTCTATCATGACAGCTGTGATTACTCTGACAGACCTGGTGTTGTCTTCTCCTCCTTCTCTCCCCATGCAGTCATTATGAGCAGGACCGCAATGCGCTCAAGAAGAGGGAGTGGGAGCGGCGGACTCAGGAGGTGCAGCAGGACAGCTTTTAAGATTTCTCTTCTCCTCTGGGTTTAATCTCTTTGGGGAGCCATACAAGGTAAGGGCCTGGGAAGGAACCATTATTCCCCAAGGAAGGAAGGGCGTGAGCCCCTCCCATTATTGGGAAGGACTTCAGTCAGCATGCAGCATCCCATCTCCCATCACTTTTCCTAGGGCTTCTTCCCCCATTATTCCCATCTTATAACTCCTCATCGCCTGGCAGCAAGCATGATGTAAGGTGCTAGATAAAATAAAATACTCCCAGCTTCTACACCCACCCCTCCCTAATATACACCAGCTTCTACCCCCCATTATTCCTCCAGCTTCTACCCCCATTATACCCCTAGCTTCTACATTTCTTCCCCTCCCTAATATACGCCAGCTTCTACCCCCCATTATTCCTCCAGCTTCTACCCCCATTATACCCCTAGCTTCTACCCCCATTATACCTCCAATTTCTGCCCCCCATTATAAAACCCAGCTTCTACCCCCCTCCCCCCCCATTATTCCCCCAGCTTCTACAACCCCCTATTACTCCTCCAGCATCTACCCCCCATTATTCACCCAGATTCTACCACCCCCATTATTCCTCCAGCTTCTACCCACCATTATAAACCCAGCTTCTAACCCACATTATTCCTTCTACCCCCATTATACCCCCAATTTAAACCCCCATTATAACCCCAGCTTAAACCCCCATTATACCCCCAGCTTCTACCCCCCAATATACCTCCAATTTCTGCCCCCCATTATAACCCCAGCTTAAACCCCCATTATTACCCCCAGCTTCTACCCCCCCAATACACCTACAGCTTCAACCCCCATTATACCTATAGCTTCAGCCCCCCATTATACCTATAGCTTCATACCACCCCCATTATACCTATAGCTTCACCTACACCCCCCCCATTATACCTACAGCATTTCACACCCCCCCATTATACCTATAGCTTCAGACCCCCCCCCATTATTCCCACATCTCCCTCCTCCTCATTATAACCCCCGGCTTCTACCCCCTTGTTATTCCACCCAGCCCCATTATACCACCTGACCCCCCCATTATACCACCTACAGTTTATACCACCTACACCCCCCCATTATTACTCCAGCTTCCACTCCCCCATAATTCCCCAAGCTTCCCATTATACCACCCACCCCATTATACCATACACCCTTCCCATTATACCCCAGCTTCCCATTATACCACCTACACCCACCCCATTATACCCCTACACCCCCCCCATTATACCACCTCCCTTCCCATTATACCACCTACACCCTTCCCATTATACCACCTACATTATTTATACCACCCAGCTCCCATTATACCACCTACACCCCCTGTTATACCTTTCTCTACAGCTTCATTATACCACCTACACCCCATTATACCACCTGCCCCATTATACCACCCAGCTCCCATTATACCACCTACACCCCCCCCATTATTCCCCCACCCCTCCAGCTTCTACCCCCATTATACCACCTACACCCTGCCCCATTATACCACTACACCCCCCCATTATACCACCCCAGCCCCATTTCCACCCCCCTGTTATTCCCCAGCTTCCCCATTATCCCCCCTCATTATACCACCCATTATTTCTCCAGCTTCTACCCCCATATTTACCACCCAGATTATACCACCTACCTCCCCATTGTACCCCCAGCTTCTATCTTCATTATAAACCCACCGTCTACCCCCCTCTGCCCCATTATACCCCCACCCCTTCATTATCCCATTACATTATACCACCTACAGCCCCATTATACCACCTACACCCCTCCCCACTATGCCCCATTATACCATCCTGCCCCATTATACCACCTACACCCCCCATTATACACCCCACCCCATTATACCCCCAGCTTACCACCTACCCCGCCCCCATTATACCCCTATTATTCCCCCAGCTATACCACCTATCCCCCCATTTTACACCTGCATTATCCACCTACCCCTGCCCCATTAAAACACCCAGCCCCCATTATCTACCACCCATTAGTCTTTCAGCTTCTACCCCCCCAATTTACCCCACAGCTTCTACCCCCCCCCATTATACCTACAGCTTCTACCCCACAATTATTCCCCCAGTGTCTACCCCCCCCCATTATACCCCTACAGCCCCTATCTATCCCCCATTATTTTTCACCTACAGCTATACCACCTAACCCCATTATTCACCCCAGCTTCTACACCCTCATTATACCCCCACGCTTCCCATTAACCCACATTATTCCTCCAGCTTCACCCAGCTTCTGTCTTCCAATTATTCCCCCACCCCTTCCCATTATCTACCCCATTATACACCCACCCCTTCCCATTATACCACCTACACCCCCCATTATACTCCAGCTTTTTACCCCCATTATTACCACCTCACCCCTTCCCATTATACCACCTACCCCCATTATTATTCCTCCAACATTTCTACCCCCCATTATTCCTTCAACATTTCCACCCCGCCCCCATTTACCATTCATTATACCACCACACCCCTTCCCATTATACCACCTACCCCTGCCCCATTATACCACCTACAGCACCTACAGCCCCTATACCACCAACCCTTCCCATTATACCACCTACACCCCGCCCCATTATACCACCTACACCCCGCCCCATTATACCACCTACACCCCGCCCCATTATACCACCTACACCCCGCCCCATTATACCACCTACACCCCGCCCCATTATACCACCTACACCCCGCCCCATTATACCACCTACACCCCTTCCCATTATACCACCTACACCCCCATTATACCACCTACACCCACCCCATTATATATCCCATTATACCACACCGCTTTTGTCCAAACCCGCCCCATTTACAACCTACACCCTGCCCCCATTATACCACCTACACCCCGCCCCATTATACCACCTGGGGCCACCTACACCCCTCCCATTATACCATGGGTGGCCCCATTATACCACCTACACCCCTTCCCATTATACCACCTACACCCCGCTTCCCATTATACCACCTACACCCTGCCCCGCCATGCCCCCATTATACCACCTACACCCCGCCCCATTATACCACCTACACCCTGCCCCATTATACCACCTACACCCCTTCCCATTATACCACCTACACCCCTTCCCATTATACCACCTACACCCCTTCCCATTATACCACCTACACCCCGCCCCCATTATACCACCTACACCCCGCCCCATTATACCACACCCTGCCCCATTATACCACCTACACCCCGCCCCATTATACCACCTACACCCCGCCCCATTATACCACCTACACCCCGCCCCATTATACCACCTACACCCCGCCCCATTATACCACCTACACCCTGCCCCATTATACCACCTACACCCTTCCCATTATACCACCTACACCAACCATCCCATTATACCACCTACACCCCTGCCCCATTATACCACCTACACCCCCCCATTATACCACCTACACCCCGCCCCATTATACCACCTACACCCTGCCCCATTATACCACCTACACCCTGCCCCCCATTATACCACCTACACCCTGCCCCATTATACCACCTACACCCCGCCCCATTATACCACCTACACCCCGCCCCATTATACCACCTACACCCCGCCCCATTATACCACCTACACCCCCGCCCCATTATACCACCTACACCCGCCCCATTATACCACCTACACCATCCCATTATACCACCTACACCCCGCCCCATTATACCACCTACACCCCATTATACCACCTACACCCGCCCCATTATACCACCTTGTTATACCACCTACACCCCGCCCCATTATACCACCTACACCCCCGCCCCATTATACCACCTACACCCCGCCCCCATTATACCACCTACACCCCACCCCATTATACCACCTACACCGCCCCATTATACCACCTACACCCCGCCCCATTATACCACCTACACCCCTTCCCATTATATACCACCTACACCCCCCCCATTATACCACCTACACCCCACCCCATTATACCACCTACACCCTGCCCCATTATACCACCTACACCCCGCCCCATTACCTGCCCCACACCCCGCCCCATTATACCACCTACACCCTGCCCCATTATACCACCTACACCCCGCCCCATTATACCACCTACACCCCGCCCCCATTATACCACCTACACCCTGCCCCATTATACCACCTACACCCCTTCCCATTATACCACCTACACCCCGCCCCATTATACCACCTACACCCCGCCCCATTATACCACCTACACCCCGCCCCATTATACCACCTACACCCCGCCCCATTATACCACCTACACCCCGCCCCATTATACCACCTACACCCCGCCCCATTATACCACCTACACCCCTTCCCATTATACCACCTACACCCCGCCCCATTATACCACCACCATTATACCACCCCGCCCCATTATACCACCTACACCCCGCCCCATTATACCACCTACACCCCCCCCATTATACCACCTACACCCCGCCCCATTATACCACCTACACCCTTCCCATTATACCACCTACACCCCACCCCATTATACCACCTACACCCCGCCCCATTATACCACCCTACACCCCGCCCCATTATACCACCTACACCCTGCCCCATTATACCACCTACACCAAATCCCATTATACCACCTACACCCCGCCCCATTATACCACCTACACCCCGCCCCATTATACCACCTACACCCCGCCCCATTATACCACCTACACCCTTCCCATTATACCACCTACACCCGCCCCATTATACCACCTACACCCCGCCCCATTATACCACCTCCCCATTATACCACCTACACCCTGCCCCATTATACCACCTACACCCCGCCCCATTATACCACCTACACCCCACCCCATTATACCACCTACACCCCCCCATTATACCACCTCCCATTATATACCCGCCCCCCACCTACACCCTGCCCCATTATACCACCTACACCCTGCCCCATTATTACCCCCCATTATACCACCCACCATTATACCACCTACCCCGCCCCATTATACCACCTACACCCTGCCCCCATTATACCACCTACACCCCGCCCCATTATACACCCCTGCCCCATTATACCACCTACACCCCGCCCCATTATACCACCTACACCCCTTCCCATTATACCACCTACACCCCGCCCCATTATACCACCTACACCCTGCCCCATTATACCACCTACACCCCGCCCCATTATACCACCTACACCCCGCCCCATTATACCACCTACACCCCGCCCCATTATACCACCTACACCCCGCCCCATTATACCACCTACACCCCGCCCCCATTATACCACCTACACCCCGCCCCCATTATACCACCTACACCCCGCCCCCATTATACCACCTACACCCGCCCCATTATACCACCTACACCCCTTCCCATTATACCACCTACACCCCTTCCCATTATACCACCTACACCGCCCCATTATACCACCTACACCCCGCCCCATTATACCACCTACACCCCTTCCCATTATACCACCTACACCCTGCCCCATTATACCACCTACACCCTGCCCCATTATACCACCTACACCCCGCCCCATTATACCACCTACACCCTGCCCCATTATACCACCTACACCCCGCCCCCATTATACCACCTACACCCTGCCCCATTATACCACCTACACCCTGCCCCATTATACCACCTACACCCGCCCCATTATACCACCTACACCCTGCCCCATTATACCACCTACACCCCGCCCCATTATACCACCTACACCCTGCCCCATTATACCACCTACACCCCCCCCCCATTATACCACCTACACCCTGCCCCATTATACCACCTACACCCCGCCCCATTATACCACCTACACCCCGCCCCATTATACCACCTACACCCCGCCCCATTATACCACCTCCACTCCGCCCCATTATACCACCTACACCCCGCCCCATTATACCCCATTATACCCCATCTTCTGCTCCCCCATTAACCCCCAGCTTTTATTCCCCCAGCATTCCATGAGCTTCTACCTCCCCCATTATTCCCCCAGCTTCTGCCATGCCCTATTATTCCTCCAGCTTTCCTTTATCCAGTTCAACATTCTATTCCTCCAGCTTCTACTACCTTTATATCCCCAAGTTCAACATCTCCCCATTATTCCTCCAGCTTCTACTTTATATAGTTCAACATCTCCCATTATCCAGCTTCCCCTTTATATCCCCAGTTCAACATCTCCCCATTATTCCTCCAGCTTCTACTACCTTTATATCCCCAAGTTCAACATCTCCCCATTATTCCTCCAGCTTCTACTACCTTTATATCCCCAAGTTCAACATCTCCCCATTATTCCTCCAGCTTCTACTACCTTTATATCCCCAAGTTCAACATCTCCCCATTATTCCTCCAGCTTCTACTACCTTTATATCCCCAAGTTCAACATCTCCCCATTATTCCTCCAGCTTCTACTACCTTTATATCCCCAAGTTCAACATCTCCCCATTATTCCTCCAGCTTCTACTACCTTTATATCCCCAAGTTCAACATCTCCCCATTATTCCTCCAGCTTCTACTACCTTTATATCCCCAAGTTCAACATCTCCCCATTATTCCTCCAGCTTCACTCTTTATATCCCCAAGTTCAACATCTCATTATTCCTCCAGCTTCTACTACCTTTATATCCCCAAGTTCAACATCTCCCCATTATTCCTCCAGCTTCTACTACCTTTATATCCCCAAGTTCAACATCTACCCCCATTATTCCTCCAGCTTCTACTACCTTTATATCCCCAAGTTCAACATCTCCCCATTATTCCTCCAGCTTCTACTACCTTCAAGTTCAACCCCCCATTATACCCCAAACTTCAACCCTTCCCATTGTACCATCTACACCCTCCCCATTATACCCCATCTTCTGCTCCCCCATTATTCCCCCAACTTCTACCTCCCCCATTATTCCTGCACCTTCTACCCCCCAATTATTCCTCCAGCTTCTACCCCCATTATTCGCCCAGCTTCTACCACTCCCTGTTATTCTACCAGCTTCTACTCCCCATTATTCACTCAGTTTCTACCACCCCTATTCTTCCTTCATCTTCTACACCCCATTATACCCCAGCTTCAACCACCTCATTTTCCCCCATCTTCTACCCCATTATACCCCCATCTTCTACCCCTCCCATTATACCACCTTCCCCCTCATTATACCCCAGCTTTTGCTCCCCGTTATTCCCCCAGCTTCTACTCCCCATTATACCCTCAGATTCTACCACCCCTATTATTCCAACAGTTTCTACCCCCCATTACTCACCGAGCTTCTAACCCCCATTATTCCACCAGCTTCTATCCCCATTATACCCCCAGCTTCTTCACCCCCATTATACTCCAGCTTCTACCCCATTGTTCCCCCAGCTTCTACCACTCCCTATCCCCCTCAATTATTCACCCAGCTTCTACCACCCCCTATTATTCCTCCAGCTTCTATCCCCATTATACCCCCAGCTTCTACCCCATTATTCCCCGAGCTTCTACCCCCCATTATTCCTTCAACTACTCTCCCCCCATTATTCTTCCAACTTCTACACCCCCATCATACCCCCAGCTTCAACCCCTTCCATTATACCACCTACACCCCCCATTATACCCCAGCTTCTACTTCCCATTTTCCCCTAGCTTCTACACTCCATTGTTCCCCCAGCTTCTACCACTCCCTATTCTCCCCCTCAATTATTCACCCAGCTTCTACCACCCCTATTATTCCTAAAGCTTCTACCCCCCATTATACCCCAGCTTCTACCCCCCATTCTACCCCAGCTTCTACCCCCACATTATTCCCCCAGCTTCTACCCCCATTATACCCCCAGCTTCTATACCCCGCCCTATTGTACTCCAGCTTCTACCCTAACATTATTCCCTGAGCTTCTACCTCTACTATTATTCCCAAGCTTCTACCCCCACCATTATTCCCCAAGCTTCTAAACTCCCATTGTTTCTCCAGCTTCTACCACTCCCTATTATTCCAGCAGCTTCACCCCCCCATTATTCACCCAGCTTCTACCACCCCCTATTATTTCTCCAGCTTCTAACCCCCATTATACCCCAGCTTCTACCTCCCATATTATTCCCCCAGCTTCTACCCCCATTTTATCCCCAGCTTCTACACCCCTGTCCCATTGTACTCCAGCTTCTACCCTGCCATTATTCCCCAAGTTTCTACCCCCACCATTATTCCCTGAGCTTCTAACCCCCATTATTCCACCAGCTTCTATCCCCATTATACCCCCAGCTTCTTCACCCCCCATTATACTCCAGCTTCTACCCCATTATTCCCCGAGCTTCTACCCCCCATTATTCCTTCAACTACTCTCCCCCCATTATTCCTCCAACTTCTACATCCCCCCATCATACCGCTTCCCAGCTTCAACCGTATAGATCCATTATACCACCTGTCCCCCCCATTGTATAGATGTAGAGAACACATCCAAGTTATTAATTCCCTGTTCCTGACCAGTCTCGTCAGTCTGTCTCCAGTCTACTCTGGCTCCTCCAGTCGTTGGGCTAGTTGTTAATATCCTGTTCCTGACCAGTCTCGTCAGTCTGTCTCCATTCTACTCTGACTCCTCCAGTCGTTGGGCTAGTTGTTAATATCCTGTTCCTGACCAGTCTCGTCAGACTGTCTCCAGTCTACTCTGGCTCCTCCAGTCGTTGGGCTAGTTGTTAATATCCTGTTCCTGACCAGTCTCGTCAGTCTGTCTCCAGTCTACTCTGGCTCCTCCAGTCGTTGGGCTAGTTGTTAATATCCTGTTCCTGACCAGTCTCGTCAGTCTGTCTCCAGTCTACTCTGGCTCCTCCAGTCGTTGGGCTAGTTGTTAATATCCTGTTCCTGACCAGTCTCGTCAGTCTGTCTCCAGTCTACTCTGACTCCTCCAGTTATTGGGCTAGTTGTTAATATCCTGTTCCTGACCAGTCTCGTCAGTCTGTCTCCAGTCTACTCTGACTCCTCCAGTCGTTGGGCTAGTTATTAATATCCTGTTCCTGACCAGTCTCGTCAGTCTGTCTCCAGTCTATTGTGACTCCTCCAGTTATTGGGCTAGTTGTTAATATCTGTTCTGACCAGTCTCGTCAGTCTGGACTCCTCCAGTTATTGGGCTCATTGTTAATATCCTCCTGAGTTCCAGTCGTTAATATCCTGTTCCTGACCAGTCTCGTCAGTCTGTCTCCAGTCTATTCTGACTCCTCCAGTTATTGGGCTAGTTGTTAATATCCTGTTCCTGACCAGTCTCGTCAGTCTGTCTCCAGTCTACTCTGACTCCTCCAGTTATTGGGCTAGTTGTTAATATCCTGTTCCTGACCAGGCTAGTCTGTCTCCAGTCTACTCTATCCTGTTGGGCCTGACCAGTCTCGTCAGTCTGTCTCCAGTCTACTCTGACTCCTCCAGTTATTGGGCTAGTTGTTAATATCCTGTTCCTGACCAGTCTCGTCAGTCTGTCTCCAGTCTACTGTGGCTCCTCCAGTCGTTGGGCTAGTTGTTAATATCCTGTTCCTGACCAGTCTCGTCAGTCTGTCTCCAGTCTACTCTGGCTCCTCCAGTCGTTGGGCTAGTTGTTAATATCCTGTTCCTGACCAGTCTCGTCAGTCTGTCTCCAGTCTACTCTGGCTCCTCCAGTCGTTGGGCTAGTTGTTAATATCCTGTTCCTGACCAGTCTCGTCAGTCTGTCTCCAGTCTACTCTGGCTCCTCCAGTCGTTGGGCTAGTTGTTAATATCCTGTTCCTGACCAGTCTCGTCAGTCTGTCTCCAGTCTACTCTGGCTCCTCCAGTCGTTGGGCTAGTTGTTAATATCCTGTTCCTGACCAGTCTCGTCAGTCTGTCTCCAGTCTACTCTGGCTCCTCCAGTCGTTGGGCTAGTTGTTAATATCCTGTTCCTGACCAGTCTCGTCAGTCTGTCTCCAGTCTACTCTGCTCCTCCAGTCGTTGGGCTAGTTGTTAATATCCTGTTCCTGACCAGTCTCGTCAGTCTGTCTCCAGTCTACTCTGACTCCTCCAGTCTGTCTTATTGGGCTAGTTGTTAATATCCTGTTCCTGACCAGTCTCGTCAGTCTGTCTCCAGTCTACTCTGGCTCCTCCAGTTATTGGGCTAGTTGTTAATATCCTGTTCCTGACCAGTCTCGTCAGTCTGTCTCCAGTCTACTCTGGCTCCTCCAGTTATTGGGCTAGTTGTTAATATCCTGTTCCTGACCAGTCTCGTCAGTCTGTCTCCAGTCTACTCTGGCTCCTCCAGTTATTGGGCTAGTTGTTAATATCCTGTTCCTGACCAGTCTCGTCAGTCTGTCTCCAGTGGCTCCTCTGTTAATATCCTGTTCCTGACCAGTCTCGTCAGTCTGTCTCCAGTCTACTCTGGCTCCTCCAGTTATTGGGCTAGTTGTTAATATCCTGTTCCTGACCAGTCTCGTCAGTCTGTCTCCAGTCTACTGTGGCTCCTCCAGTTATTGGGCTAGTTGTTAATATCCTGTTCCTGACCAGTCTCGTCAGTCTGTCTCCAGTCTACTCTGGCTCCTCCAGTCGTTGGGCTCGTTGTTAATATCCTGTTCCTGACCAGTCTCGTCAGTCTGTCTCCAGTCTACTGTGGCTCCTCCAGTCGTTGGGCTAGTTGTTAATATCCTGTTCCTGACCAGTCTCGTCAGTCTGTCTCCAGTCTACTCTGACTCCTCCAGTTCAGTCTGTTGGGCTAGTTGTTAATATCCTGTTCCTGACCAGTCTCGTCAGTCTGTCTCCAGTCTACTCTGGCTCCTCCAGTCGTTGGGCTAGTTGTTAATATCAGTCCTCCAGTCTACTCTGGCTCCTCCACCTAGTTGTTAATATCCTGTTCTCAGTCAGTCTGTCTCCAGTCTACTGTGGCTCCTCCAGTCGTTGGGCTAGTTGTTAATATCCTGTTCCTGACCAGTCTCGTCAGTCTGTCTCCAGTCTACTCTGACTCCTCCAGTCGTTGGGCTAGTTGTTAATATCCTGTTCCTGACCAGTCTCGTCAGTCTGTCTCCAGTCTACTCTGACTCCTCCAGTTTTTGGGCTAGTTGTTAATTCCCTGTTCCTGACCAGTCTCGTCAGTCTGTCTCCAGTCTACTCTGGCTCCTCCAGTCGTTGGGCTAGTTGTTAATATCCTGTTCCTGACCAGTCTCGCCAGTCTGTCTCCAGTCTACTCTGCTCCTCCAGTCGTTGGGCTAGTTGTTAATATCCTGTTCCTGACCAGTCTCGTCAGTCTGTCTCCAGTCTACTCTGACTCCTCCAGTCGTTGGGCTAGTTGTTAATATCCTGTTCCTGACCAGTCTCGTCAGTCTGTCTCCAGTCTACTGTGGCTCCTCCAGTCGTTGGGCTAGTTGTTAATATCCTGTTCCTGACCAGTCTCGTCAGTCTGTCTCCAGTCTACTCTGGCTCCTCCAGTCGTTGGGCTAGTTGTTAATATCCTGTTCCTGACCAGTCTCGTCAGTCTGTCTCCAGTCTACTCTGGCTCCTCCAGTCTAGTTGTTAATATCCTGTTCCTGGCTAGTTGTTAATATCCTGTTGGGCTAGTTGTTAATATCCTGTTCCTGACCAGTCTCGTCAGTCTGTCTCCAGTCTACTCTGACTCCTCCAGTCGTTGGGCTAGTTGTTAATATCCTGTTCCTGACCAGTC
>NW_027008531.1:0-32500 GCF_036934945.1 Oncorhynchus masou masou
TACCTACCTGTTGTGGTAGAAGTGTATAGCAGGTCTCTACCTACCTACCTGTTGTGGTAGAAGTGTATAGCAGGTCCCTACCTACCTACCTGTTGTGGTAGAAGTGTATAGCAGGTCTCTACCTACCTGTTGTGGTAGAAGTGTATAGCAGGTCTCCACCTACCTGTTGTGGTAGAAGTGTATAGCAGGTCCCTACCTACCTGTTGTGGTAGAAGTGTATAGCAGGTCTCTACCTACCTACCTGTTGTGGTAGAAGTGTATAGCAGGTCTCTACCTACCTGTTGTGGTAGAAGTGTATAGCAGGTCTCTACCTACCTGTTGTGGTAGAAGTGTATAGCAGGTCTCTACCTACCTGTTGTGGTAGAAGTGTATAGCAGGTCTCTACCTACCTGTTGTGGTAGAAGTGTATAGCAGGTCTCTACCTACCTGTTGTGGTAGAAGTGTATGGCAGGTCTCTACCTACCTGTTGTGGTAGAAGTGTATAGCAGGTCTCTACCTACCTGTTGTGGTAGAAGTGTATAGCAGGTCTCTACCTACCTACCTGTTGTGGTAGAAGTGTATAGCAGGTCCCTACCTACCTGTTGTGGTAGAAGTGTATAGCAGGTCTCTACCTACCTACCTGTTGTGGTAGAAGTGTATAGCAGGTCTCTACCTACCTGTTGTGGTAGAAGTGTATAGCAGGTCTCTACCTCACCCAAGGCAGAAGTGTATGGCAGGTCTCACTCACCTGTTGTAGAAGTGTATGGCAGGTCCTACCTACCTGTTGCAGTATATAGCAGTGGTTCCATCACCATTGTGGCAGAAGTATATATGGTCCTCACTCACCAAGTTGTGGTAGAAGTGTATAGCAGGTCTCTACCTGTTGTGGTAGAAGTGTATAGCAGGTCTCTACCTACCTGTTGTGGTAGAAGTGTATAACAATCCTACCTACTTACCTGTTGTGGTAGAAGTGTATAGCAGGTCCCTACCTGTTGTGGTAGAAGTGTATAGCAGGTCTCTACCTGTTGTGGTAGAAGTGTATAGCAGGTCCCTACCTACCTGTTGTGGTAGAAGTGTATAGCAGGTACCACCTACCTGTTGTGGCAGAAGTGTATAGCAGGTCTCTACCTACCTGTTGTGGTAGAAGTGTATAGCAGGTCCTACCTACCTGTTGTGGTAGAAGTGTATAGCACCTACCTACCTGTTGTGGTAGAAGTGTAAAGCAGGTCCCTACCTACCTGTTGTGGTAGAAGTGTATAGCAGGTCTCTACCTACCTGTTGTGGTAGAAGTGTATAGCAGGTCTCCACCTACCTGTTGTGGTAGAAGTGTATAGCAGGTCCTCTACCTGTTGTGGTAGAAGTGTATACTTGAGTCCCTACCTGCCTGTTGTGGTAAGTGTAAAGCAGGTCCCCTGTTGTGGTAGAAGTGTATAGCAGGTCTCCACCTACCTGTTGTGGTAGAAGTGTATAGCAGGTCTCTACCTACCTGTTGTGGTAGAGATTATTTATAGCAGGTCCCTACCTACCTGTTGTGGTAGAAGTGTATAAGGGTCCCTACCTACCTGTTGTGGTAGAAGTGTACAGCAGGTCTCTACCTGTTGTGGTAGAAGTGTATAGCAGATCTCCACTACCTGTTGTGGTAGAAGTGTAGCAGGTCCCTACCTACCTACCTGTTGTGGTAGAAGTGTATAGCAGGTCCCTACCTACCTGTTGTGGTAGAAGTGTATAGCAGGTCCCTAACTACCTGTTGTGGTAGAAGTGTACAGCAGGTCTCTACCTACCTGTTGTGGTAGAAGTGTATAGCAGGTCTCCACCTACCTGTTGTGGTAGAAGTGTATAGCAGGTCCCTACCTACCTACCTGTTGTGGTAGAAGTGTATAGCAGGTCCCTACCTACCTGTTGTGGTAGAAGTGTATAGCAGGTCTCTACCTACCTGTTGTGGTAGAAGTGTATAGCAGGTCTCTACCTACCTGTTGTGGTAGAAGTGTATAGCAGGTCCCTACCTACCTGTTGTGGTAGAAGTGTATAGCAGGTCTCTACCTACCTGTTGTGGTAGAAGTGTATAGCAGGTCTCTACCTACCTGTTGTGGTAGAAGTGTATAGCAGGTCTCTACCTACCTGTTGTGGTAGAAGTGTATAGCAGGTCTCTACCTACCTGTTGTGGTAGAAGTGTATAGCAGGTCTCTACCTACCTGTTGTGGTAGAAGTGTATAGCAGGTCTCTACCTACCTGTTGTGGTAGAAGTGTACAGCAGGTCCCTACCTACCTGTTGTGGTAGAAGTGTATAGCCGTGGTGTTGGTTGTCAGCACGTGGAGGTAGATGGCCTTGCAGTGGTCCTGGGCCGTGGTGGAGATGTGTTCCTTCAGACTGTCCAGCAGCAAGGAGCCTGGGAGGGGGACAAGAAGAGAGTAGCAGGACAGTGAGTGAGTGAGTGACTGACTGAATGAGTGAGTGACTGACTGACTGACTGACTGACTGAGTGAGTGACTGACTGAATGAGTGAGTGACTGACTGACTGACTGACTGACTGAGTGAGTGACTGACTGACTGAGTGAGTGACTGACTGAGTGAGTGACTGACTGAGTGAGTGAGTGAGTGACTGACTGAGTGAGTGACTGAGTGACTGACTGAGTGACTGAGTGAGTGAGTGAGTGACTGAGTGAGTGACTGACTGACTGAGTGACTGAGTGAGTGACTGACTGTGACTGAGTGACTGAGTGAGTGACGTGACTGAGTGAGTGACTGAGTGAGTGACTGACTGAGTGACTGACTGAGTGACTGACTGAGTGAGTGACAGTGAGTGAGTGACAGTGAGTGAGTGACTGAGTGAGCTGACTGACTGAGTGACTGAGTGAGTGAGCTGACTGAGTGACTGAGTGAGTGTCTGAGTGAGTGATGCTGAGTGAGTGACTGACTGAGTGAGTGAGTGACGTGAGTGAGTGACTGATGACTGAGTGACAGTGACTGAGTGACTGACTGAGTGAGTGACAGTGACTGAGTGACAGTGACTGAGTGACAGTGACGTGAGTGACAGTGAGAGTGACTGTGAGTGAGTGACAGTGAGTGAGTGACTGTGTGTACCTAGGGTTGTGGCGGTCACAAAAATTGTCAGCCGGTGATTGTCATGCAAATAACTGCCGGTCTCACGGTGAGTGACAGGTTAATTAACAGAAACACATGTAGCATCTCCTGGCTCCCACACACAGCCTACAAGCCATTTTAAAAAGTCAAATAAATCCATGTAATATAGCCTACACCTTCACAATAAATGAACTATTTATTTTAGACAGGTCTAAAGAAGCATGATCTGAAGAAAATGTAGTCTATTTCAGAAGAACAGAACAGCGTACTCTGAGTCGTCCTTATTATTAGGTCCTGATCTGGCTCTGCCATGTGGCTGTGGGCGACACCACTTCACTGAGCAGACAAGACATGCGTAGAATTCCCTGGCAATATTTTATATTATTTTTTAAATAGGAACAATACAAGTGAACAATGCTGAATAAAATATAAATATTTTCTCCAAACGATTTGATAGGAAGTGCGCACATTCGGCTATTCTGTGTTGAGCAGTTAAAGAAACAGGTCCTCCCATGTGCTTCATTTAGAGTTATCAATGTAGCTTCACTTGTTCTACTACCGTTTTGATGTTTCGATGTTTAAGACATTGTAAGGCTGCATGACGAGACTAATGATGATTTGAAAAATGTTTGCTTGAAAAGGCATTGAGCTCTGCTAAGTTTGTTTGCGCAGGCTGTACACACTCCAATAGTCTCTCATTCACAATTTGACAAGCGCTTGATAATGCCTCGTATTTCACGGCTGCATCCCCTTTTGCGGCCGTAACTCAACCTAAGAAAATATATCTGTGCCTTTTGTGGCCCGGAGGGCTGCGTTGTGACGTTCTCCCTGAGTGTGCTGCGCAATCCGAAGCGTCTCTCACTCACATGGCTCTCCGTCACGAGATCAAGGTCTTTCTCACAGGCTACAAGTGAAGACAGACACATCGGGGATGCACCTGCGAGCGTCCTTATCCAATGCCGAGGTGCATATTGAAGATATTGGAAGAACTCTCCACATTCACTTTATCAGTCAACTAGATGAGTAGGTCTGACAAACAGCAAAAGCACGAGCCTATAGAAAGCTGATGGTATCCTCCTCTTTTTATTAGAGGCCATCACTCTGTTTTTTTCTCCCACAATTGCATAGCCTATAGAAATGATACGCAACATGGGCTCTTGGGCACTCATGAAGTGTTGGATTAGATTTTTCTAATACATTTGCTTTGACGTCAGAGTGATTAGAGGGACAATAGAGTGCTGAAGTACGAGGCAGTTAGCAAGTTTGGTAGAGGCTACGAACTTTTAAAAATATTTGACCTTTATTTAACTAGGCAAGTCAGTTAAGAACAAATTCTTATTTTCAATGACGGCCTGGGAACAGTGGGTTAACTGCCTTGTTTAGGGGCAGAACAACAGATTTGTACCTTGTCAGCTCGGGGATTTGAACTTGCAACCTTCCGTTACTAGTCCAACGCTCTAACCACTAGGCTACCCTGCCGCCCCATCAGCAACATCAGCAGCGAAGCCTAATTACCGTAACCGACACGGCCATGTGGAATTGACTGCCTCCATGACTCGTGACACGCCAGTGTGGCAGTAAAACGGTCACTGCAACAGCTTTGTACCTTGTCAGCTCGGGATTTGAACTTGCAACCTTCCGGTTACTGGTCCAACGCTCTAAACACTAGACCTCCATGACTCGTGACTCGCCCGTGTGGCGGTGTACCTACCTATTCCATGTTTCCTGAACTCCTTCACCACCCCCAGACTCAGGATGTAAGCCACCTGGTGTCCACGGGGCCTAGAGGCTAGGAGGTCTCCATCCTGCAGAGGAGGGTTATACACAGCTATTAATACTTATAAACACTGGACTAACACCAGAAACCTAGAGGCTAGGATGTCCTCCATCCTTCAGAGAGAGGTTATACACAGCTATTAATACTTATAAACACTGGACTAACACCAGGAAACCTAGAGGCTAGGATGTCTCCATCCCGCAGAGAGAGGGTTATACACAGCTATTAATACTTAGAAACACTGGACTAACACCAGGAAACCTAGAGGCTAGGATGTCTCCATGCTGCAGAGAGGAGAGGTTATACACAGCTATTAATACTTATAAACACTGGACTAACACCAGGAAACCTAGAGGCTAGGATGTCTCCTTCCTGCAGAGAGGAGAGGTTATACACAGCTATTAATACTTAGAAACACTGGACTAACACCAGGAAACCCAGAGGCTAGGATGTCTCCTTCCTGCAGAGAGGAGAGGTTATACACAGCTATTAATACTTATAAACACTGGACTAACACCAGGAAACCTAGAGGCTAGGATGTCTCCATGCTGCAGAGAGGAGAGGTTATACACAGCTATTAATACTTAGAAACACTGGACTAACACCCAGGAAACCTAGAGGCCTAGGATGTCTCCATCCTTCAGAGAGGAGAGGTTATACACAGCTATTAATACTTATAAACACTGGACTAACACCAGGAAACCTAGAGGCTAGGATGTCTCCATCCCGCAGAGAGGAGAGGTTATACACAGCTATTAATACTTAGAAACACTGGACTAACACCAGGAAACCCAGAGGCTAGGATGTCTCCATGCTGCAGAGAGGAGAGGTTATACACAGCTATTAATACTTATAAACACTGGACTAACACCAGGAAACCCAGAGGCTAGGATGTCTCCATCCTGCAGATGTATTACTCTTCAATACCCCTCCACCCCCACCCCCTCCACCTCCACTCCTCGCCCCCACCCTCCTCCTCTCCCCTCACCCCCACCCTCCTTGTCTACCCTCCTCATCCCCCCCTCCTCCTCCTCTCCCCTCCCCCACCCTCATCCTCCTCCTCTCCCTTCCCCACCCTCCTTCTCTCCCCCTAGTCCCCTCCCCCCCCCTCCCTCCTCCCTCCTCTCCCCTCCCTCCTCCTCTCCTCTCCCCTCCCCCACCCTCCTTCTCTCCCTAGTCCCCTCCTCACCCCCCCCTCCTCCTCTCCCCTCCCCACCCTCCTTCTCTCCCCTAGTCCCCTCCTCCCCCCCTCCTCCCTCCTCCCCCCACCCTCCTCCTCTTCCCCCTCCGGCTGCTTCAGGTCTAATTAGTAGGAGACTATAAACAGAATGTAGAATGTCAGTGTGTTCCATGTCAGACTGTTCCTAAGGAATGTGAGTGACGGGGATGTGGAACTAACGGCACGACTGGAAACATAACTACTATTATCAGTGTTGGGCTCAAACCCATTTACATTACAGATAGTAATACAACTTCAGATTCCAAATGATCCTGTGTATAAGATATTAGTTTTGGAATTGTTAGTTAGATTACTTGTTGGTTATTACTGCATTGTCGGAACTAGAAGCACAAGCATTTCGCTACACTCGCATTAACATCTGCTAACAATGTGTATGTGACAAATAAAATTTGATTTGATCTACCCCAGCACCAGTACCTCTCTGTGTACTGTCAGTCAGGACCATCTCTACCCCAGCACCAGTACCTCTCTGTGTACTGTCAGTCAGGACCATCTCTACCCCAGCACCTCTCTGTGTACTGTCAGTCAGGACCATCTCTACCCCAGCACCAGTACCTCTCTGTGTACTGTCAGTCAGGACCATCTCTACCCCAGCACCAGTACCTCTCTGTACTGTCAGTCAGGAGCCATCTCTACCCCAGTACCTCTCTGTGTACTGTCAGTCAGGACCATCTCTACCCCAGCACCTCTCTGTGTACTGTCAGTCAGGACCATCTCTACCCCAGCACCAGTACCTCTCTGTGTACTGTCAGTCAGGACCATCTCTACCCCAGCACCAGTACCTCTCTGTGTACTGTCAGTCAGGACCATCTCTACCCCAGCACCTCTGTGTACTGTCAGTCAGGACCATCTCTACCCCAGCACCAGTACCTCTCTGTGTACTGTCCAGTCAGGACCATCTCTACCCCAGCACCTCTCTGTGTACTGTCAGTCAGGACCATCTCTACCCCAGTACCTCTCTGTGTACTGTCAGTCAGGACCATCTCTACCCCAGCACCTCTCTGTGTACTGTCAGTCAGGACCATCTCTACCCCAGCACCCGTACCTCTCTGTGTACTGTCAGTCAGGACCATCTCTACCCCAGCACCCAGTACCTCTCTGTGTACTGTCAGTCAGGACCATCTCTGCCCCAGCACCTCTCTGTGTACTGTCAGTCAGGACCATCTCTACCCCAGCACCAGTACCTCTCTGTGTACTGTCAGTCAGGACCATCTCTACCCCAGCACCTCTCTGTGTACTGTCAGTCAGGACCATCTCTACCCCAGCACCCGTACCTCTCTGTGTACTGTCAGTCAGGACCATCTCTACCCCAGTACCAGTACCTCTCTGTGTACTGTCAGTCAGGACCATCTCTACCCCAGCACCAGTACCTCTCTGTGTACTGTCAGTCAGGACCATCTCTACCCCAGTACCAGTACCTCTCTGTGTACTGTCAGTCAGGACCATCTCTACCCCAGCACCTCTCTGTGTACTGTCAGTCAGGACCATCTCTACCCCAGCACCTCTGTGTACTGTCAGTCAGGACCATCTCTACCCCAGTACGTACCTCTCTGTGTACTGTCAGTCAGGACCATCTCTCTTTCCCCAGCACCAGTACCTCTCTGTGTACTGTCCAGTCAGGACCATCTCTACCCCAGCACCAGCACCTCTCTGTGTACTGTCAGTCAGGACCATCTCTACCCCAGCACCTCTCTGTGTACTGTCAGTCAGGACCATCTCTGCCCCAGCACCTCTCTGTGTACTGTCAGTCAGGACCATCTCTACCCCAGCACCAGCACCTCTCTGTGTACTGTCAGTCAGGACCATCTCTACCCCAGTACCTCTCTGTGTACTGTCAGTCAGGACCATCTCTACCCCAGTACCTCTCTGTGTACTGTCAGTCAGGACCATCTCTACCCCAGCACCTCTCTGTGTACTGTCAGTCAGGACCATCTCTACCCCAGTACCTCTCTGTGTACTGTCAGTCAGGACCATCTCTACCCCAGCACCAGCACCTCTCTGTGTACTGTCAGTCAGGACCATCTCTACCCCAGCACCAGTACCTCTCTGTGTACTTTGGTCCGGCCCTTGATCTCAGCTACGATCATTCCCACGATGCCTCCCTTGAAGATGGCGGCGAGGGAGAAGAACTTCTTGTTGGATGTGATGTCATTATACCACGAGTCTGGGTACCTGTTGGGGGACAGGTGAGGCTCAGAGGTTAGATTCCTGCTGTGGTCACTCATATGGAAAATGCATGTCTAAGTCACTTGGGATAAAAGCGAATCGCTAAATGGCTTATAGGCCTAATATGCCTTAAGGTAGGAACAGGTGGTAAATAGAATGAGTAGACTTCAGCTGTTTACAGGTGACAGGTGAGGACAGGTGATGTAGACTTCAGCTGTATTAAGGTGACAGGGGACAGGTGAGGTAGACTTCAGCTGTATTAAGGTGACAGGTGAGGACAGGTAATGTAGACTTCAGCTGTATTAAGGTGACAGGGGACAGGTGAGGTAGACTTCAGCTGTATTAAGGTGACAGGGGACAGGTGAGGTAGACTTCAGCTGTATTAAGGTGACAGGTGAGGACAGGTAATGTAGACTTCAGCTGTATTAAGGTGACAGGGGACAGGTGAGGACAGGGGACAGGTGAGGACAGGTAATGTAGACTTCAGCTGTATTAAGGTGACAGGTGACAGGTGATGTAGACTTCAGCTGTATTAAGGTGACAGGGTACAGGTGAGGACAGGTGAGGTAGACTTCAGCTGTTTTAAGGTGACAGGGGACAGGTGAGGACAGGTGATGTAGACTTCAGCGGTATTAAGGTGACAGGTGATATAGACTTCAGCTGTATTAAGGTGACAGGTGAGGACAGGTAACAGGTGAGGACAGGTGACAGGTGAGGACAGGTGTCCTGGGTTGTGTTCAGTGGGGCTCAACAAAGCAAAGCATTTTGAAACGGAAAGTGAAAATCTGTTCTTATTAGACAAGTTAAAGTACCACTACAGTTTCACTCAGCTCTCTCTCTAGTGAACACGATCCGATCCTGTGTTGCTATTGGCCGCGTGTCGCAGTACTCACTCGATGGGGAACCAATCACCGCACAGCAGCTTGACGCTGCCTATGTCATCGTGGCAGAGGAGGCGGAGCTGGACTTCGCTGAGCGCAGTGGGGGACACCACGTCGGTCATTCACACCTAGAAAATGACCAATGCCAGGAGAGATACATTTACATTTACATTTAAGTCATTTAGCAGACGCTCTTATCCAGAACTTAAAATTGGTGAATTCACCTTCTGACATCCAGTGGAACAGATACATTTATTAACTCCTACAACCCATCAATCACAGATCACACACACCAATCACACTGATCAATCTTCTATAACATTGTCTGCCATATTTTGTTTATATATTTATACACAACTTTTAAAATAGTTAGTCAGCTGATTAATGAATTGCCAGGTCAACTGTCCATGGTCTTTTTAAAATAGTTAGTCAGCTGATTAATGAATTGCCAGGTGAACTGTCCTTGGTTCTTTTAAAATAGTTAGTCAGCTGGTTAATGAATTGGCCAGGTCAACTGTCCATGGTCCAGCTTTAATTAATTGCCAGGTGAACTGTCCTTGCTTTAAAATAGTTAGTCAGCTGGTTAATGAATTGCCAGGTGAACTGTCCTTGGTCTTTTTAAAATATTTAGGTCAGCTGGTTAATTAATTGCCAGGTGAAAATAGTTAGTCTGTCCTTGGTCCTTTTAAAATAGTTAGTCAGCTGATTAATGAATTGCCAGGTGAACTGTCCTTGGTCCTTTTAAAATAGTTAGTCAGCTGATTAATGAGAGTTGTCCTTGGTCCTGATCATCCCAAATGGCACCCTAATACCTTTATAATTCACTACTTCGATCTGTGCTCCATGGGCCTGGATATGAGTGTTCATCCCAAATGAACTTCTGAAACTACTCTGCCCCTGGTGGCAGTAGCAACTGTCGTCGGTGTGGACAAAACCAGAGCTTTAAGTTAAATGCCAAAACAACCTCATCAGCAGCCCTAGTAAGGTGCTATGTTATCAAGCTAGCTAACACTGCTAGCAAACTGACATATATGTTATTCGGTTGACATTCCACAGTAAATTCAGCTAAACAAGATGCATTATTAGCCAATTCCTTCCCCTTTAGCGAGCGTTAGATAGGTAGACTTGACTGGTTGTCAAAACAAGAGAGTTAGCTAACCTAGCTAGGTCTAGTTCTGAGGGGGGTTCGCTAGCTGACGTAGCGACCTACTTAGCTACGATTCCAGGCAAAATAAGTAAAGGAAATATAAGTATAACTGGACAACACTTCGCTAACTATGTCAGCTCAAAAGTGAGCAGAGGATAATGGCTACAATTAGCTGGGTAGCCCGCTGACCTTACCTTGTTTATGCGCTCGAACAAAGAGGAAAGTGTGGGGTGAAATCCCTTGGGTGTCGTTTAAAGTGTTTTCTACAGTGGAAACACCATGATAAAACCCAAATTTGCTCTCTATTCAGAAAACCACTGACACTGGTCTCCCACCAATACATTAGCTGGCTAGTCAGCTTTTGCTAATTTGACAACAAGCCGAGTTGGCTTCTTCCTGTGTATGTCACATTCCGGAAGTCATTCAGCTATGTGTGCGGAAATGTAGTTTCTATGGGATATGGTTTTGTAGTTTAATTTCCCCAAAATGATTGGAACAAACATACTATATATTCAGACATAGGCAGTATTTCTGTAACATGTATTTTAAATACGTATTTAATTACTCTTTAGTATGTTTTTTTTTACACTGTCCTGAACTACAATGTATTTTGTAACAAGATACATACAGACCTTTAATTTATATTTACAAAATAATTTTCTATACAATTTTTATATATATATATATACATATTTTTTTTTATAGCAGTTCACAATTTTGTCTCCCCCTTTCACACTGCAATGGTATCAGAAGTCTGATGGCACTATGGTGTAAATTAACACTGGGTATTATTCAAATAGGCTCCGCACCCAAAACAAGGCCAATAATAATACCCAGTGTGCTTTGCAATTTATCATTTTTACATTTACATTTTGGTCCCTCTTTAAGGTCCCTCAGTCGAGCAGTAAATTTCAAACACAGAATTGTGACTGAAAAGAAGGAAGCCTGAACAGAATAACAATATTCTAAAACATGCATCCTGTTTGTAACAAGGCACTAAAGTAATACTGCAACAACATGTGGCAAAGCAGTTCACATTTTGTGCTGAATACATAGTGTTGTTTCGGGCAAATCCAATACAACAGCACCCGATGTCACGCGAAGGCCAAAAACAATCATCAAGGACAACATCCACCCGAGCCACTGCTGTTCACCCCGCTATCATCCAGAAGGCGAGGTCAGTACAGGTGCATCAAAGCAGGGACCGAGAGACTGAAAAACAGCTTATATCTTAAGGCCATCAGACTGTTAAACAGCCACCACTAACACAGAGAGAGGCTGCTGCCTACATACAGCCTTGAAATCACTGGCCACTTTAATTTATGGAACACTAGTCACTTTCAACAATGGCACTTTAATAATGATTTACTCTTCTCATATGTAGATACTGTATTCTATACTATTTTACTGTATCTTAGTCTATGTATTACTCATCTCATATGTATATACTGTATTCTATACTATTCTACTGTATCTTAGTCTATGTATTACTCATCTCATATGTATATACTGTATTCTATACTATTCTACTGTATCTTAGTCTATGCATTACTCATCTCATATGTATATACTGTATTCTATACTATTCTACTGTATCTTAGTCTATGTATTACTCATCTCATATGTAGATACTGTATTCTATACTATTTTACTGTATCTTAGTCTATGTATTACTCATCTCATATGCAGATACTGTATTCTATACTATTCTACTGTATCTTAGTCTATGCATTACTCATCTCATATGTATATACTGTATAGTATATATATATTCTTATTCCATTCCTTTACTTAGATCTGTGTGTACTAGGTATCTGTTGTGTAATTAGATATTACTTGTTCGATTTTGCTGCACTGTCAGAACGAGAAGCACAAGCATTTCACTACACTCGCATTTCACTACACTCGTAATAACATCTGCTAACCATGTGTTTGTGACCAATAACATCTGCTAACCATGTGTATGTGATCAATAACATCTGCTAACCATGTGTATGTGACCATTAACATCTGCTAACCCTGTGTATGTGACCAATAACATCTGGTAACCATGTGACCAATAACATCTGCTAACCCTGTGTATGTGACCATTAACATCTGCTAACCCTGTGTATGTGACCAATAACATCTGGTAACCATGTGACCATTAACATCTGCTAACCCTGTGTATGTGACCAATAACATCTGCTAACCCTGTGTATGTGACCAATAACATCTGCTAACCATGTGTATGTGACCAATAACATCTGGTAACCATGTGACCAATAACATCTGCTAACCATGTGTATGTGACCAATAACATCTGCTAACCCTGTGTATGTTATGTACTTGAGTGAAGACCCAAAAGCGGTTTTAACAGAAAACAGAGTTCTTTAATGAAAAACAGGAATGGCATAAATCCTCTTCCAACGTTGACAATGGAACAAAAAGAACGTAGTATAGTGCAGGATGCACCTGCCAGGCAGACTCCGACAGGATAGGACAAGGTGGAAGCAAACGAGACGACAGCTTGCTTCTGGCATCAAAAACACAAACATGAATCAGACACTGAAAGTAGCAGGAACAGAGAGAGAAATAGAGACCTAATCAGAGGGGGAAGAGAGAACAGGTGTGAAAGAGTGAATGAGCTAGTTAGGGGAGATGTAGAACAGCTGAAGAATGAGAGACAGAGAAGGTAACCTAAAAAGACCAGCAGAGAGAGACAGAGTGAAGAGAAAGGACAGGAACAGACATAACAAGACATGACAGTACCCCCCCACTCACCGAGCGCCTCCTGGCGCACTCGAGGAGGAAACCTGGCGGCAACGGAGGAAATCATCGATCAGCGAACGGTCCAGCACGTCCCGAGAGGGAACCCAACTCCTCTCCTCAGGACCGTACCCCTCCCAATCCACTAGGTACTGATGACCACGGCCCCGAGGGCGCATGTCCAAAATCTTACGAACCCTGTAGATGGGTGCGCCTCGACAAGGATGGGGGGAGGGACGAGCGGGGGCGCGAAGAACGGGCTTAACACAGGAGACATGGAAGACCGGGTGAACGCGACGAAGATAGCGCGGAGAAGAAGTCGCACTGCGACAGGATTAATGACCTGGGAAATACGGAACGGACCAATGAACCGGCGGGGCCAACTTGCGAGAAGCTGTCTTAAGGGGAAGGTTCTGAGTGGAGAGCCATACTCTCTGACCGCAACAATATCTAGGACTCTTGGTCCTACGCTATTAGCGGCCCTCACAGTCTGCGCCTATTACGGCAAAGTGCCGACCTGACCCCCTTCCAGGTGCGCTGCGCAACGCTGGACAAAAGCCTGAGCGGAGGGGACGCAGGACTCGGCGAGCTGAGATGAGAACAGCGGAGGCTGGTACCCGAGGCTACTCTGAAAAGGAGATAGACCGGTAGCAGACGAGGGAAGCGAGTTGTGGGCGTACTCTGCCCAGGGGAGCTGTTCTGGACCAAGACGCAGGGTTACGAAAAGAAAGACTGCGTGAAAATGCGACCAACAGTCTGATTGGCCCGTTCGGCTTGACCGTTAGACTGGGGATGAAAGCCGGACGAGAGACTGACGGAAGCCCCAATCAAACGGCAAAACTCCCTCCAAAATTGAGACGTGAACTGCGGGCCTCTGTCGGAAACGACGATCCAGACGGAAGGCCATGAATTCGGAAAACATTCTCGATAATGATCTGAGCCGTCTCCTTAGCAGAAGGGAGCTTAGCGAGAGGAATGAAATGAGCCGCCTTAGAGAATCTATCGACAACCGTAAGAATAACTGTCTTCCCGCTGATGAAGGCAGTCCGGTGATGAAATCTAAAGCGATGTGAGACCACGGCCGAGAGGGAATGGGAAGCGGTCTGAGACGGCCGGCAGGAGGAGAGTTCCCAGATTTAGTCTGCGCGCAGACCGAACAAGCGGCGACAAATCGACGCGCGTCACGTTCCCGAGTGGGCCACCAGAAACGCTGGCGAATGGAAGCGAGCGTACCCCGAACGCCGGGGTGGCCGGCTAACTTGGCAGAGTGGGCCCACTGAAGAACGGCCGGATCGAGTAGGAACGGAACGAACAGAAGGTTCCTAGGACAAGCTCGCGGCGACGGAGTGTGAGCGAGTGCTTGCTTTACCTGCCTCTCAATTCCCCCAGACAGTCAACCCGACAACACGCCCTTCAGGGAGAATCCCCTCGGGGTCGGTGGAGACCTCAGAAGAACTGAAGAGACGAGATAAAGCATCAGGCTTGGTGTTTTTTGAGCCCGGACGATAAGAAATAACAAACCGAAACGAGCGAAAACAGAGCCCAACGAGCCTGACGCGCATTAGAGTCGTTTGGCTGAACGGATGTACTCAAGGTTCCTATGGTCAGTCCAAACGACAAAAGGAACGGTCGCCCCTCCAACCACTGTCGCCATTCGCCTAGGGCTAAGCGGATGGCGAGCAGTTCGCGATTACCAACATCATAGTTACGTTCTGGCTGACGGCGATAAGCGATGAGAGAAAAACGCGCAAGGATGGACCTTGCCGTCAGAGAGAGCGCTGAGAAAGAATGGCTCCCACGCCCACCTCTGACGCGTCAACCTCAACAACAAACTGACTAGAGATGTCAGGTGTAACAAGAATAGGTGCGGATGTAAAACGATTCTTAAGAAGATCAAAAGCTCCCTGGGCGGAAACGGACCACTTAAAGCACGTCTTAACAGAAGTAAGGGCTGTGAGGGGAGCTGCCACCTGACCGAAATTACGGATGAAACGACGATAGAAATTAGCGAAGCCCAGAAAGCGCTGCAGCTCGACGCGTGACTTAGGAACGGGCCAATCAATGACAGCCTGGACCTTAGCGGGATCCATCTTAATGCCCTCAGCGGAAATAACGGAACCGAGAAAAGGGACAGGGCGGCATGAAAAGTGCACTTCTCAGCCTTCACATAAAGACAGTTCTCCAAAAGGCGCTGGAGGACGCGTCGCACGTGCTGAACATGAATCGAGAGAGACGGTGAAAAAAATCAGGATATCGTCCATGTAAACGAAAACAAAAATGTTCAGCATGTCTCTCAGGACGTCGTTAACTAGTGCCTGAAAGACAGCTGGAGCGTTAACGAGGCCGAAAGGAAGAACCCGGTATTCAAAGTGCCCTAACGGAGTGTTAAACGCCGTCTTCCACTCGTCCCCCTCCCTGATGCGCACGAGATGGTAGGCGTTACGAAGGTCCAATTTGGTGAAAAACCTGGCTCCCTGCAGGATCTCGAAGGCTGAAGACATAAGAGGAAGCGGATAACGATTCTTAACTGTTATGTCATTCAGCCCTCGATAATCACGCATGGGCGCAGGGACCCGTCCTTCTTCTGAACAAAAAAAACCCCGCTCCGGCGGGAGAGGAGGAGGAGACTATGGTACCGGCGTCGAGCGAAACCGACAAATAATCCTCGAGAGCCTTACGTTCGGGAGCCGACAGAGAGTATAATCTACCCCGGGGGAGTAGTTCCCGGAAGGAGATCTATACTACAGTCATACGACCGGTGTGGAGGGAGAGAAGTGGCCTTGGAACGACTGAACACCGTGCGCAGATCGTGATACTCCTCCGGCACCCCTGTCAAATCGCCAGGCTCCTCCTGTGAAGAAGAGACAGAGGAAACAGGAGGGATAGCAGACATTAAACAGGTCACATGACAAGAAACATTACAGGATAGGATAGTATTACTAGACCAATTAATAGAAGGGTTACGGCGCACTAGCCAGGGATGACCCAAAACAACAGGTGTAAAAGGTGAATGAAAAATTAAAAAAGAAATGGTTTCGCTATGATTACCAGAGACAGTGAGGGTTAAAGGCAGCGTCTCACGCTGAATCTTGGGGAGAGAACTACCATCTAAAGCGAACAAGGCCGTGGGCTCCCTAACTGTCTGAGAGGAATGTCATGTTCCCGAGCCCAGGTCTCGTCCATAAAACAGCCCTCCGCCCCAGAGTCTATCAAGGCACTGCAGGAAGCAGATGAACCGGGCCAGCGGAGATGGACCGGAAAGGTAGTGCGTGATCCAGAAGGAGAGGCCTGAGTAGTTGCGCTCACCAGTAGCCCTCCCTTACTGATGAGCTCTGGCTTTTACTGGACATGAGGTGACAAAATGACCAGCGGAGCCGCAGTAGAGACAGAGGCGATTGGTGATTCTCCGTTCCTTCTCCTTGGCCGAGATGCGGATACCCCCAGCTGCATAGGCTCAGCATCCGAGCCGGCGGAGGAGGGTGGCAGTGATGCGGCAGGTGGCAGTGATGTGGAGAGGGGAGCAACGGAGAACGCGAGCTCCTTTCCACGAGCTCGGCGACGAAGATCAAACCGTCGCTCTATGCGAATAGCGAGGGCTATTAAGGAGTCCAGACTGGAAGGAACCTCCCGGGAGAGGATCTCATCCTTAACCACGACGAGGAGACCCTCCAGAAAACGAGCGAGCAAAGCCGGCTCGTTCCAGTCACTAGAGGCAGCGAGAGTGCGAAACTCAATAGAATAATCCGTTATGGATCGATTCCCCTGACATAGGGATGACAGGGCCCTGGAAGCCTCCTCCCCAAAAACAGAACGGTCAAAAACCCGTATCATCTCCTCCTTAAAGTCCTGAAACTGGTTAATACACTCAGCCCTCGCCTCCCAGATTGCCGTGCCCCACTCACGCGCCCGTCCGGTAAGGAGAGAAATGACGTAGGCGATGCGGGCTGCGCTCCTGGAGTAAGTGTTGGGCTGGAGAGAGAACACCACATCACACTGAGTGAGGAATGAGCGGCACTCAGTGGGCTCCCCAGAGTAACAGGGCGGGTTGTTGATCCTGGGCTCCGGAGACTCGGAAACCCTGGAAGTGGGCGGTGGATCGAGGTGGAGTTGGTGAACCTGTCTTGTGAGGTCGGAGACTTGGACGGCCAGGGTCTCAACGGCATGTCGAGCAGCAGACAATTCCTCCTCGTGTCTGCCTAGCATCGCTCCCTGGATCTCGACGGCGGAGTGAAAAGGGTCCGGAGCCGCTGGGTCCATTCTTGGTCTGATTCTTCTGTTATGTACTTGAGTGAAGACCCAAAAGCGGTTTTAACAGAAAACAGAGTTCTTTAATGAAAAACAGGAATGGCATAAATCCTCTTCCAACGTTGACAATGGAACAAAAAGAACGTAGTATAGTGCAGGATGCACCTGCCAGGCAGACTCCGACAGGATAGGACAAGGTGGAAGCAAACGAGACGACAGCTTGCTTCTGGCATCAAAAACACAAACATGAATCAGACACTGAAAGTAGCAGGAACAGAGAGAGAAATAGAGACCTAATCAGAGGGGGAAGAGAGAACAGGTGTGAAAGAGTGAATGAGCTAGTTAGGGGAGATGTAGAACAGCTGAAGAATGAGAGACAGAGAAGGTAACCTAAAAAGACCAGCAGAGAGAGACAGAGTGAAGAGAAAGGACAGGAACAGACATAACAAGACATGACAGTGTATGTGACCAATAACATCTGCTAACCCTGTGTATGTGACCAATAACATCTGCTAACCCTGTGTATGTGACCAATAACATCTGCTAAACCATGTGTACGTGACCAATACAATTTGATTTGAGTTGATTTGACCTTTCAGCCTTGACAAAAAATATAAATTTATTGCCACTTTGTAACACAACAAAATGTGGAAAAATTTGAGGGGTGTGAATATTTTCTGAAGGCACATATCTTAAGGCCAATTGCCAGAGCAGGGGTGTCGAGGTGCTGCAGCACTCCCTGATAAATTACATTCAAAATATGTATAAAATAATAAAAATAACTTTTAGTGCAAAATCAAAATTCAAAATTAATATATATAAATAAAAATTAACTTTTTTTCTGGTCAAAAGTAGTGCATAATCAAATCAAATCAAATCTTATTTTTCACATGCGCCAAATTACAACAGGTAGGTATGTAGGTATGTTATACACCTGTTGTAATTCGGCGCATGTGAGAAATAAAATTTGATTTGATTTGATTATACACTACTTCTGACCAGAAAAAGGTTTTATTTATATATATTAATTTTGAATGTAATGTAATTACAGTCAAATGCTTAGTTACAAGCTCTTAACCAACAATGCAGTTTTAAGAAAATAAAATAAAAAGTTTTAAGAAAGTAAATTTATATACTAAAATAAACTGAAGTTTAAAAAAAAAAGTAAAAAACCACTATGTATGGAATAGGGTCCCAGGTGCCATTTGATAACGTAGATACAGATATGCTGTGTCATCCCTGAGACTCACATGGAAAGTTACCCCCCCTCCCCCTTCCCCATAATGAAGTTATAACCAGTAAGAGCACTAGTCAAACACGTAGCTCCTTCACTCTACCTACTTTAGGTTTAATCTTATCACCTCACTGAAGACACCTGGTCCCGTCTCACACCCAGGACAAACACCAACATGACAGGACCTCTGAGCTGGACTGTGAAGCAGCTCCGCAACGCTTTATATTGGATAGGCTGCAGCAGGAGTGAACTCCTTTGTTGGTATGTGCACCTGTGTGTTCACGATATCGTCTGGGAAACAATCTGTGTGCCCGACATATCTCATCTATAGTATTAGACGCCCGAGTGGCGCAGCGGTCTAAGGCACTGCATCTCTGTGCAAGAGGCATCACTACAGTCCCTGGTTTGAATCCAGGCTGTATCACATCTGGCCGTGATTGGGAATCCCCTAGGGCGCGCGCACAATTGACCCAGTGTCGTCTTGGTTTGGCCGGGGTAGGCTGTCATTGTAAATAGGAATTTGTTCTTAGCTGACTTGCCTAGTTAAATAAAGGTTCAATAAAATAGTAGTCTATATGTGTCCTGAACAGTTCAACTGATCTCAGTTCTAGTAGTCAATATGTGTCCTGTACAGTTCAATTGATCTCACTAGCCTTGGGCCGGGGATTCAATCCCATCACCACTCTTATCTTCATATGAACAAGCCTTGGGCCGGGGATTCAACCCCATCACCACTCTATCTTCATCTGAACTAGCCTTTGGCCGGGGATTCTATCCCATCACCACTCTATCTTCATCTGAACTAGCCTTGGGCCGGGGATTCAATCCCATCACCACTCTTATCTTCATATGAACAAGCCTTGGGCCGGGGATTCAACACCATCACCACTCTATCTTCATCTGAACTAGCCTTGGACCGGGATTCAACCCCATCACCACTCTTATCTTCATATGAACAAGCCTTGGGCCGGGGATTCAACCCCATCACCACTCTATATTCATCTGAACTAGCCTTGGACCGGGATTCAATCCCATCACCACTCTATCTTCATCTGAACTAGCCTTGGACCGGGATTCAATCCCATCACCACTCTATCTTCATCTGAACTAGCCTTGGACCGGGATTCAACCCCATCACCACTCTATCTTCATCTGAACTAGCCTTGGACCGGGATTCAATCCCATCACCACTCTTCAGCTATGCACCTTTTAAAGGCAATGTTCCCTCCTTACCACCGTAGCTCTGCCTAGTTCAGCCTTGATGCTTTCACTCCCCCCCGCTACCCCCCCACCCCACGCCCTCCCCCTCCCCCTCCACCCACCTCTTCCTCCCTCCGTGGACCTAACTACAACGTGCTGCTTTCCCACAGCCCCAGACTCCAGCCCAGGTGAATGTAAGCCGATGGGGGAGAGGGGGCAGATAGGGGCTTCTGTGTCAAAGGTACTACAGTAGACTGTTAGAACGGACACACTGAGGGCTCTGTCCTCTCTATAATAGCAGGCTTCCTCTCCCTTCAGACCCCACTGAGGCAGTGGACCCACACTACATTGAACCAACCAACACAAGCAGGTAAGTTGCTCTTCTTCATGTTTCGTTTACACTATGCTTATGTCCCAAATTTGTATTTGTATTTATTAGGGATCAGCATTAGTCCCTTCCTGTGGCGGCAGTGTAGCCTAGTGGTTAGAGCATTGGACTAGTAACCGAAAGGTTGCAAGTTCAAATCCCCGAGCTGACAAGGTACAAAATCTGTCGTTCTGCCCCTGAACAGGCAGTTAACCCACTGTTCCTAGGCCGTCATTGAAAATAAGAATTTGTTCTTAACTGACTTGCCTAGTAAAATAAAGGTAAAATAAAAAATAAAATAAAAGTTCCTGCCAAGACAGCAGCTACTCTTTCTGGGGTTTATTACGGATCCCCATTAGTTCCTGTCAAGGCAGCAGCTACTCTTTCTGGGGTTTATTATGGATCCCCATTAGTTCCTGTCAAGGCAGCAGCTACTCTTCCTGGGGTTTATTATGGATCCCCATTAGTTCCTGCCAAGGCAGCAGCTACTCTTTCTGCTGTTTATTATGGATCCCCATTAGTTCCTGCCAAGGTAGCAGCTACTCTTCCTGGGGTTTATTATGGATCCCCATTAGTTCCTGCCAAGGCAGCAGCTATTCTTCCTGGGGTTTATTATGGATCCCCATTATTTCCTGCCAAGGCAGCAGCTACTATTCCTGGGGTTTATTATGGATCCCAATTAGTTCCTGCCAAGGCAGCAGATACTCTTACTGGGGTTCATTATGGATCCCAATTAGTTCCTGCCAAGGCAGCAACTACTCTTTCTGGGGTTTATTATGGATCCCTATTAGTTCCTGCCAAGGCAGCAGCTACTCTCCCCTGGGTTTATTATGGATCCCAATTAGTTCCTGCCAAGGCAGCAGCTACTCTTCCTGGGGTTTATTATGGATCCCCATTAGTTCCAGCCAAGGCAGCAGCTACTATTCCTGGGGTTTATTATGGATCCCCATTAGTTCCTGCCAAGGCAGCAGCTACTCTTCCTGGGGTTTATTATGGATCCCCATTAGCTGTTGCCAAGGCAGCAGCTACTCTTCCTGGGGTTTATTATGGATCCCCATTAGTTCCTGCCAAGGCAGCAGCTATTCTTCCTGGGGTTTATTATGGATCCCCATTATTTCCTGCCAAGGCAGCAGCTACTATTCCTGGGGTTTATTATGGATCCCAATTAGTTCCTGCCAAGGCAGCAGATACTCTTACTGGGGTTCATTATGGATCCCAATTAGTTCCTGCCAAGGCAGCAACTACTCTTTCTGGGGTTTATTATGGATCCCTATTAGTTCCTGCCAAGGCAGCAGCTACTCTCCCCTGGGTTTATTATGGATCCCAATTAGTTCCTGCCAAGGCAGCAGCTACTCTTCCTGGGGTTTATTATGGATCCCCATTAGTTCCAGCCAAGGCAGCAGCTACTATTCCTGGGGTTTATTATGGATCCCCATTAGTTCCTGCCAAGGCAGCAGCTACTCTTCCTGGGGTTTATTATGGATCCCCATTAGCTGTTGCCAAGGCAGCAGCTACTCTTCCTGGGGTTTATTATGGATCCCCATTAGTTCCTGCCAAGGTAGCAGCTACTCTTCCTGGGGTTTATTATGGATCCCCATTAGCTGTTGCCAAGGCAGCAGCTACTCTTCCTGGGTTTATTATGGATCCCCATTAGTTCCTGCCAAGGCAGCAGCTACTCTTCCTGGGGTTTATTATGGATCCCCATTAGTTCCAGCCAAGGCAGCAGCTACTCTTCCTGGGGTTTATTATGGATCCCCATTAGTTCCTGCCAAGGCAGCAGCTACTCTTCCTGGGGTACAAACACTTTAAGACACTTACTTTACATATAAAACAAAATATAAAACAGTATTATATAACATTATTACACCAATATATCTACAATACAACATGTATAATACCACCACTACAATACAACATGTATAATTCCACCACTACAATACAACATGTATAATTCCACCACTACAATACAACATGTATAATTCCACCACTACAATACAACATGTACAATTCCACCACTACAATACAAAATGTATAATTCCACCACTACAATACAACATTATTCCACCACTACAATACAACATGTATAATTCCACCACTACAATACAACATGTATAATTCCACCACTACAATACAAAATGTATAATTCCACCACTACAATACAACATTATTCCACCACTACAATACAACATGTATAATTCCACCACTACAATACAACATGTATAATTCCACCACTACAATACAACATGTATAATTCCACCACTACAATACAACATGTATAATACCACCACTACAATACAACATTATTACACCACTACAATACAACATGTATAATTCCACCACTACAATACAACATGTATAATTCCACCACTACAATACAACATGTATAATTCCACCACTACAATACAACATGTATAATTCCACCACTACAATACAGCATGTATAATACCACCACTACAATACAACAATATTCCACCACTACAATACAACATGTATAATTCCACCACTACTATACAACATATATAATTCCACCACTACAATACAACATGTATAATTCCACCACTGCAATACAACATGTATAATACCACCACTACAATACAACATTATTACACCACTACATATCTACAATACAACATGTATAATACCACCACTACAATACAACATTATTACACCACTACATATCTACAATACAACATGTATAATTCCACCACTACAATACAACATGTTTCCACCACTACAATACAACATTATTCCACCACTACAATACAACATATATAATTCCACCACTACAATACAACATGTATAATACCACCACTAGAATACAACATTATTACACCACTACAATACAACATGTATAATTCCACCACTACAATACAACATGTATAATTCCACCACTGCAATACAGCATGTATAATTCCACCACTGCAATACAGCATGTATAATTCCACCACTGCAATACAACATGTATAATACCACCACTACAATACAACATGTATAATACCACCACTAGAATACAACATTATTACACCACTACAATACAACATGTATAATTCCACCACTACAATACAACATGTATAATACCACCACTAGAATACAACATTATTACACCACTACAATACAACATGTATAATTCCACCACTGCAATACAACATGTATAATTCCACCACTGCAATACAACATGTATAATTCCACCACTACAATACAACATGTATAATTCCACCACTACAATACAACATGTATAATTCCACCACTACAATACAACATGTATAATTCCACCACTACAATACAACATGTATAATTCCACCACTACAATACAACATGTATAATTCCACCACTACAATACAACATGTATAATTCCACCACTACAATACAACATGTATAATTCCACCACTACAATACAACATGTATAATTCCACCACTACAATACAACATGTATAATTCCACCACTACAATACAACATGTATAATTCCACCACTACAATACAACATGTATAATACCACCACTACAATACAACATGTATAATACCACCACTACAATACAACATTATTACACCACTACAATACAACATTATTCCACCACTACAATACAACATTATTCCACCACTACAATACAACATGTATAATTCCACCACTACAATACAACATTATTCCACCACTACAATACAACATTATTCCACCACTACAATACAACATTATTCCACCACTACAATACAACATGTATAATTCCACCACTACAATACAAAATGTATAATTCCACCACTACAATACAAAATGTATAATTCCACCACTACAATACAACATTATTCCACCACTACAATACAACATTATTCCACCACTACAATACAACATGTATAATTCCACCACTACAATACAACATTATTCCACCACTACAATACAACATGTATAATTCCACCACTACAATACAACATGTATAATTCCACCACTGCAATACAACATGTATAATACCACCACTACAATACAACATGTATAATTCCACCACTACAATACAAAATGTATAATTCCACCACTACAATACAACATTATTCCACCACTACAATACAACATTATTCCACCACTACAATACAACATGTATAATTCCACCACTACAATACAACATTATTCCACCACTACAATACAACATGTATAATTCCACCACTACAATACAACATGTATAATTCCACCACTGCAATACAACATGTATAATACCACCACTGCAATACAACATGTATAATTCCACCACTACAATACAACATGTATAATTCCACCACTACAATACAACATGTATAATTCCACCACTACAATACAACATGTATAATTCCACCACTACAATACAACATGTATAATTCCACCACTACAATACAACATGTATAATTCCACCACTACAATACAACATGTATAATTCCACCACTACAATACAACATGTATAATTCCACCACTACAATACAACATGTATAATACCACCACTACAATACAACATGTATAATACCACCACTACAATACAACATTATTACACCACTACATATCTACAATACAACATGTCTAATACCACCATATGTCACGCCCTGACCTTAGAGAGCCTTTTTATTTCTCTATTTGGTTAGGTCAGGGTGTGATTTGGGTGGGCATTCTAGTTTCTGTATTTCCTTGTAGGTCGGGTATGGTTCCCAATCAGAGGCACCTGTCTATCGTTGTCTCTGATTGGGGATCATACTTAGGCAGCCTTTTTTCCACCTTTAGTTTGTGGGATCTTGTTTTTGGTTAGTTGCTGTGTTAGTGCTACAAAACTTTATGTTCATTTAATAAATGTATGATGTACACCTACCACGCTGCACCTTGTTCCAATCCATCTCTAAACGAACGTGACACCATACAACATTATTACAATGAACGTGTGTGTAGAGTGTGTGTGCTAAAGTGTGTGTTTATGTATGCGTGTGTCTGTTCCTGTGTGTGTGTGTGTGTGTGTGTGTGTGTGTGTGTGTGTGTGTGTGTGTGTGTGTGTGTGTGTGTGTGTGTGTGTGTGTGCGTGTATCTCTTCACATTCCCCACTGTTCCATAAGATGCACTTCTCTCATACCACCATCTATTTTACTAGCAGGCTTCTCTCACACCACCATCTATTTTACTAGCAGGCTTCTCTCACACCACCATCTATTTTACTAGCAGGCTTCTCTCACACCACCATCTATTATACTAGCAGGCTTCTCTCACACCACCATCTATTATACTAGCAGGCTTCTCTCACACCACCATCTATTATACTAGCAGGCTTCTCTCACACCACCATCTATTATACTAGCAGGCTTCTTTCACACCACCATCTATTATACTAGCAGGCTTCTCTCACACCACCATCTATTATACTAGCAGGCTTCTCTCACACCACCATCTATTATACTAGCAGGCTTCTCTCACACCACCATCTATTTTACTAGCAGGCTTCTCTCACACCACCATCTATTATACTAGCAGGCTTCTCTCACACTACCATCTATTATACTAGCAGGCTTCTCTCACACCACCATCTATTATACTAGCAGGCTTCTCTCACACCACCATCTATTTTACAAGCAGGCTTCTCTCACACCACCATCTATTATACTAGCAGGCTTCTCTCACACCACCATCTATTATACTAGCAGGCTTCTCTCACACCACCATCTATTATACTAGCAGGCTTCTCTCACACCACCATCTATTATACTAGCAGGCTTCTCTCACACCACCATCTATTATACTAGCAGGCTTCTCTCACACCACCATCTATTATACTAGCAGGCTTCTCTCACACCACCATCTATTATACTAGCAGGCTTCTCTCACACCACCATCTATTATACTAGCAGGCTTCTCTCACACCACCATCTATTATACTAGCAGGCTTCTCTCACACCACCATCTATTATACTAGCAGGCTTCTCTCACACCACCATCTATTATACTAGCAGGCTTCTCTCACACCACCATCTATTATACTAGCAGGCTTCTCTCACACCACCATCTATTATACTAGCAGGCTTCTCTCACACCACCACCATCTATTATACTAGCAGGCTTCTCTCACACCACCATCTATTATACTAGCTGGCTTCTCTCACACCACCATCTATTATACTAGCAGGCTTCTCTCACACCACCATCTATTATACTAGCAGGCTTCTCTCACACCACCATCTATTATACTAGCAGGCTTCTCTCACACCACCATCTATTATACTAGCAGGCTTCTCTCACACCACCATCTATTATACTAGCAGGCTTCTCTCACACCACCATCTATTATACTAGCAGGCTTCTTTCACACCACCATCTATTATACTAGCAGGCTTCTCTCACACCACCATCTATTTTACTAGCAGGCTTCTCTCACACCACCATCTATTATACTAGCAGGCTTCTCTCACACCACCATCTATTATACTAGCAGGCTTCTCTCACACCACCATCTATTTTACTAGCAGGCTTCTCTCACACCACCATCTATTATACTAGCAGGCTTCTCTCACACCACCATCTATTTTACTAGCAGGCTTCTCTCACACCACCATCTATTATACTAGCAGGCTTGTCTCACACCACCATCTATTATACTAGCAGGCTTCTCTCACACCACCATCTATTATACTAGCAGGCTTCTCTCACACCACCATCTATTATACTAGCAGGCTTCTCTCACACCACCATCTATTTTACTAGCAGGCTTCTCTCACACCACCATCTATTATACTAGCAGGCTTCTCTCACACCACCATCTATTATACTAGCAGGCTTCTCTCACACCACCATCTATTTTACTAGCAGGCTTCTCTCACACCACCATCTATTATACTAGCAGGCTTCTCTCACACCACCATCTATTTTACTAGCAGGCTTCTCTCACACCACCATCTATTAGACTAGCAGGCTTCTCTCACACCACCATCTATTATACTAGCAGGCTTCTCTCACACCACCATCTATTATACTAGCAGGCTTCTCTCACACCACCATCTATTATACTAGCAGGCTTCTCTCACACTACCATCTATTATACTAGCAGGCTTCTCTCACACCACCATCTATTATACTAGCAGGCTTCTCTCACACCACCATGTATTTTACTAGCAGGCTTCTCTCACACCACCATCTATTATACTAGCAGGCTTCTCTCACACCACCATCTATTATACTAGCAGGCTTCTCTCACACCACCATGTATTTTACTAGCAGGCTTCTCTCACACCACCATCTATTATACTAGCAGGCTTCTCTCACACCACCATGTATTTTACTAGCAGGCTTCTCTCACACCACCATGTATTTTACTAGCAGGCTTCTCTCACACCACCATGTATTTTACTAGCAGGCTTCTCTCACACCACCATGTATTTTACTAGCAGGCTTCTCTCACACCACCATGTATTTTACTAGCAGGCTTCTCTCACACCACCATGTATTTTACTAGCAGGCTTCTCTCACACCACCATCTATTATACTAGCAGGCTTCTCTCACACCACCATGTATTTTACTAGCAGGCTTCTCTCACACCACCATCTATTATACTAGCAGGCTTCTCTCACACCACCATCTATTATACTAGCAGGCTTCTCTCACACCACCATGTATTTTACTAGCAGGCTTCTCTCACACCACCATCTATTATACTAGCAGGCTTCTCTCACACCACCATCTATTATACTAGCAGGCTTCTCTCACACTACCATCTATTATACTAGCAGGCTTCTCTCACACCACCATCTATTATACTAGCAGGCTTCTCTCACACCACCATGTATTTTACTAGCAGGCTTCTCTCACACCACCATCTATTATACTAGCAGGCTTCTCTCACACCACCATCTATTATACTAGCAGGCTTCTCTCACACCACCATGTATTTTACTAGCAGGCTTCTCTCACACCACCATCTATTATACTAGCAGGCTTCTCTCACACCACCATGTATTTTACTAGCAGGCTTCTCTCACACCACCATGTATTTTACTAGCAGGCTTCTCTCACACCACCATGTATTTTACTAGCAGGCTTCTCTCACACCACCATGTATTTTACTAGCAGGCTTCTCTCACACTACCATCTATTATACTAGCAGGCTTCTCTCACACCACCATCTATTATACTAGCAGGCTTCTCTCACACCACCATGTATTTTACTAGCAGGCTTCTCTCACACCACCATCTATTATACTAGCAGGCTTCTCTCACACCACCATCTATTATACTAGCAGGCTTCTCTCACACCACCATGTATTTTACTAGCAGGCTTCTCTCACACCACCATCTATTATACTAGCAGGCTTCTCTCACACCACCATGTATTTTACTAGCAGGCTTCTCTCACACCACCATGTATTTTACTAGCAGGCTTCTCTCACACCACCATGTATTTTACTAGCAGGCTTCTCTCACACCACCATGTATTTTACTAGCAGGCTTCTCTCACACCACCATGTATTTTACTAGCAGGCTTCTCTCACACCACCATGTATTTTACTAGCAGGCTTCTCTCACACCACCATCTATTATACTAGCAGGCTTCTCTCACACCACCATGTATTTTACTAGCAGGCTTCTCTCACACCACCATCTATTATACTAGCAGGCTTCTCTCACACCACCATCTATTATACTAGCAGGCTTCTCTCACACCACCATGTATTTTACTAGCAGGCTTCTCTCACACCACCATCTATTATACTAGCAGGCTTCTCTCACACCACCATCTATTATACTAGCAGGCTTCTCTCACACTACCATCTATTATACTAGCAGGCTTCTCTCACACCACCATCTATTATACTAGCAGGCTTCTCTCACACCAACATGTATTTTACTAGCAGGCTTCTCTCACACCACCATCTATTATACTAGCAGGCTTCTCTCACACCACCATCTATTATACTAGCAGGCTTCTCTCACACCACCATGTATTTTACTAGCAGGCTTCTCTCACACCACCATGTATTTTACTAGCAGGCTTCTCTCACACCACCATCTATTATACTAGCAGGCTTCTCTCACACCACCATGTATTTTACTAGCAGGCTTCTCTCACACCACCATGTATTTTACTAGCAGGCTTCTCTCACACCACCATGTATTTTACTAGCAGGCTTCTCTCACACCACCATCTATTATACTAGCAGGCTTCTCTCACACCACCATGTATTTTACTAGCAGGCTTCTCTCACACCACCATCTATTATACTAGCAGGCTTCTCTCACACCACCATCTATTATACTAGCAGGCTTCTCTCACACCACCATGTATTTTACTAGCAGGCTTCTCTCACACCACCATCTATTATACTAGCAGGCTTCTCTCACACCACCATCTATTATACTAGCAGGCTTCTCTCACACCACCATCTATTATACTAGCAGGCTTCTCTCACACCACCATGTATTTTACTAGCAGGCTTCTCTCACACCACCATGTATTTTACTAGCAGGCTTCTCTCACACCACCATGTATTTTACTAGCAGGCTTCTCTCACACCACCATCTATTATACTAGCAGGCTTCTCTCACACCACCATGTATTTTACTAGCAGGCTTCTCTCACACCACCATCTATTATACTAGCAGGCTTCTCTCACACCACCATCTATTATACTAGCAGGCTTCTCTCACACCACCATGTATTTTACTAGCAGGCTTCTCTCACACCACCATCTATTATACTAGCAGGCTTCTCTCACACCATCTATTATACTAGCAGGCTTCTCTCACACCACCATCTATTATACTAGCAGGCTTCTCTCACACCACCATGTATTTTACTAGCAGGCTTCTCTCACACCACCATCTATTATACTAGCAGGCTTCTCTCACACCACCATCTATTATACTAGCAGGCTTCTCTCACACCACCATCTATTATACTAGCAGGCTTCTCTCACACCACCATCTATTATACTAGCAGGCTTCTCTCACACCACCATGTATTTTACTAGCAGGCTTCTCTCACACCACCATCTATTATACTAGCAGGCTTCTCTCACACCACCATGTATTTTACTAGCAGGCTTCTCTCACACCACCATCTATTATACTAGCAGGCTTCTCTCACACCACCATCTATTATACTAGCAGGCTTCTCTCACACCACCATGTATTTTACTAGCAGGCTTCTCTCACACCACCATGTATTTTACTAGCAGGCTTCTCTCACACCACCATGTATTTTACCAGGCTAGGATGTGCGTGACCTGTAATATTTGACCCCTCAGGAACCTAGGAGGAAACCTAGAGAGGAACCAGGCTATGAGGGGTGGCCAGTCCTCTTCTGGCTGTACTGGGTAGAGAGGAACCAGGCTATGAGGGGTGGCCAGTCCTCTTCTGTCTGTACTGGGTAGAGAGGAACCAGGCTATGAGGGGTGGCCAGTCCTGTTCTGTCTGTACTGGGTAGAGAGGAACCAGGCTATGAGGGGTGACCAGTCCTCTTCTGGCTGTACTGGGTAGAGAGGAACCAGGCTATGAGGGGTGGCCAGTCCTCTTCTGGCTGTACTGGGTAGAGAGGAACCAGACTATGACCGGTTGGCCAGTCCTCTTCTGGCTGTACTGGGTAGAGAGGAACCAGGCTATGAGGGGTGGCCAGTCCTCTTCTGGCTGTACTGGGTAGAGAGGAACCAGGCTATGAGGGGTGGCCAGTCCTCTTCTGTCTGTACTGGGTAGAGAGGAACCAGGCTATGAGGGGTGACCAGTCCTCTTCTGGCTGTACTGGGTAGAGAGGAACCAGGCTATGAGGGGTGGCCAGTCCTCTTCTGGCTGTACTGGGTAGAGAGGAACCAGGCTATGAGGGGTGGCCAGTCCTCTTCTGTCTGTACTGGGTAGAGAGGAACCAGGCTATGAGGGGTGGCCAGTCCTCTTCTGGCTGTACTGGGTAGAGAGGAACCAGGCTATGAGGGGTGGCCAGTCCTCTTCTGGCTGTACTGGGTAGAGAGGAACCAGGCTATGAGGGGTGGCCAGTCCTCTTCTGGCTAGAGAGGAACCAGGCTCTGAGGGGTGACCAGTCCTCTTCTGGCTGTACTGGGTAGAGAGGAACCAGGCTATGAGGGGTGGCCAGTCCTCTTCTGGCTGTACTGGGTAGAGAGGAACCAGGCTCTGAGGGGTGGCCAGTCCTCTTCTGGCTGTACTGGGTAGAGAGGAACCAGGCTCTGAGGGGTGGCCAGTCCTCTTCTGGCTGTGCCGGGTGGAGATTATAACAGAACATGGCCAAGATGTTCAAATGTTCATAAATGACCAACAGGGTCAAATAGTCACAGTGGTTGTGGAGGGTGCAACAGGTCAGCACCTCAGGAGTAAATGTCAGTTGGCTTTTCATAGACAATTATTCAGAGTATCTCTATCTCTCCTGCTGTCTAGAGAGTTGAAAACAGCAGGTCTGGGTCAGGGTTCCATAGCAGAACAGACAGAACAGTTGAAACTGGAGCAGCAGCAGGGCCAGGTGGACTGGGGACAGCAAGGAGTCATAATGCCAGGTAGTCCTGAGAGATGGTCCTAGGGCTCAGGTCCTCCGAGAGAGAGAGAGAAAGAGAGAAAGAAAGAATTATAGAGAGCATACTTAAATTCACACAGGACACCGGATAAGACAGGAAAAGTACTCCAGATATAACAGACTGACCCTAGCCCCCCGACACAAAAACAACTGCAGCATAAATACAGGAGGCTGAGACAGGAGGGGTCAGGAGACACTGTGGCCCCATCCGATGATACCCCCGGACAGGGCCAAACAGGCAGGATATAACCCCATATCTAACCTCTAATCCCTGACCTCCAGAATGTGTGTGGCCTGTAATATCTGACCTCTAATCCCTGACCTCCAGGACGTGTGTGGCCTGTAATATCTGACCTCTAACCCCTGACCCTTAGAATGCGTGTAGCCTGTCTGTTAGTGCTGTTCCTATTGGCCCTGGTGCAGCTGGGAGGCTGCCTTCAACATCAAGACATTCGGAGACAAGAAGTCCTCCAACTCAACCCTCATGGACATCATCACCCAGGTAGAGCTTTATCTCTTAGCGTCACAATGTAACGCTTTATCTCATGACATCACAATGTAACGCTTTATCTCATGACATCACAATGTAACGCTTTATCTCATAGCATCACAATGTAACGCTTTATCTCATGACATCACAATGTAACGCTTTATCTCATGACATCACAATGTAACGCTTTATCTCATAGCATCACAATGTAACGCTTTATCTCATGACATCACAATGTAACACTTTATCTCATGACATCACAATGTAACGCTTTATCTCATAACATCACAATGTAACGCTTTATCTCATGACATCACAGTGTAACGCTTTATCTCATAACATCACAATGTAACGCTTTATCTAATAACATCACATTGTAACGCTTTATCTCATAACATCACAATGTAACGTTTATCTCATTACATCATAATGTAACACTTTATCTCA
>NW_027008531.1:37500-91036 GCF_036934945.1 Oncorhynchus masou masou
GCACGAAAGTACGTTCATCTCTAGGAGACAGAACATGTCTCCTTCCTGAGCGGTATGACGGCTGCATGGTCCCATGGTGTTTATACTTGTGTACTATTGTTTGTACAGATGAACGTGGCACCTTCAGGTGTTTGGAAATTGCTCCCAAGGATGAACCAGACTTATGGAGGTCTACAATTTTCTTCTGAGGTCTTGGCTGATTTCTTTTGATTTTCCCATGATGTCAAGCAAAAAGGCACTGAGTTTGAAGGTTGGCCTTGAAATACATCCACAGGTACACCTCCAATTGACTCAAATGATGTCAATTAGCCTATCAGAAGCTTCTAAAGCCATGACATAATTTTCGGGAATTTTCCAAGCTGTTTAAAGGCACAGTCAACTTAGTGTATGTAAACTTCTGACGCACTGGAATTGTGATACAATGAATTATAAGTGAAATAATCTTTCTGTAAACAATTGTTGGAAAAATTACTTGTGTCCTGCACAAAGTAGATGTCCTATAAACTGTCCTATAAACTATAAACTATAGTTTGTTAACAATAAATTTGTGGAGTGGTTGTAAAACGAGTTCTAATGACTCCAACCAAAGTGTATGTAAACTTCCCACCTCAACTGTCTGTCTCCAACACCTCCCTTTGGTTCCTTCCCCAGGCGTTATTGTTTCTGGTCCAGTGTTCATGTCTGTACCCGTGCTTCTTGTTTTGTTCATTTATTAAATACACTCCCTGAACCTGCATCCCGACTCCCAGCGCTACAGTTCCATCTAGTCTATCTACATCTATGATATACATCTCGTCTATGAGACCAGGCTGAATATCTTGAAAAACTTGACTGCTGCAAAACATTTCGGAACTGTCTTGATTAATGAAGATATTAAATCTTTAACTCTCCATTCCGGTGTTTTTCTCCCTCCCTCCCTCCCTCCCTCCCTCCCTCCCTCCCTCCCTCCCTCCTCCCTCCCTCCCTCCCTCCCTCCCTCACTCTCTCCTCCCCACCTCCCTCCCTCTCTCCCTCCCTGCCCCCTCCCTCCCTCCCACCCACTCTCTCCCTCCCCACCTCCCCACCCTCCCTCTCTTCTAGCTGTGAGGAACTTTGTTTTGATTCCTCAACACACGTCTCCAGACTCGGCAGTGAAGGAGGTTGACGCTCTGTACGATGTGGCCGCTGACGTCAGAGCTCGCTGGAACACCAATGTGACTATACAACACACACACACACACAAACACAGGCACAGGCACGCACACACACACTCCTCCTCTGTAGTAGTTCTGCTAGGGGACTTCAATACTGGCTTTGATTTTATTTTCTCTCTATGGACTCTACACACACACACACACCAACTGACACACACACACACTGACACACACACACACACACACCAACTGACACACACACACACACTGACACGTGTATACTGACTCCACACACACACATATAACCATTACCCTTTATATTCATGATGAAAAAAAAATATAAAATAATAATAATAAATAAAATATGATTTAGTATTTAATCATATTAATATTATTATTACTACCCATGAGGCCAAAGAGGGAGATGTTGGTCTTTAACTGCAGGAAAGGGCTACCCTGTCTCCTCTCCTTCATCTTCATCATCTGATCTCCACCTCTTTATCGACACTGATTGAAGTGGATTTAACTAAGTGACATCAATGAGGGATCATATCTTTAACCCGGATCCACCTGGTCAGTGTGTCATGGAAATGTATCGTACAATCACTGCTGCTATTCTTGTTTATCATATATTCTGATGTCACCTCACCCCTCTACATACAGTACTCTATCACTCCAGTATCCCTGGTTATCATATATTCTGATGTCACCTCACCCCTCCACATACAGTACTCTATCACTCCAGTATCCCTGTTTATCATATACTCTGATGTCACCTCACCCCTCCACATACAGTACTCTATCACTCCAGTATCCCTGGTTATCATATATTCTGATGTCTCCTCTATCACTCCAGTATCCCTGGTTATCATATATTCTGATGTCACCTCACCCCTCTACATACAGTACTCTATCACTCCAGTATCCCTGGTTATCATATATTCTGATGTCTCCTCACCCCTCTACATACAGTACTCTATCACTCCAGTATCCCTGCATGTTGTAAATATGCTATTGGAACTGACCCTGTATATACAGTGGGGCAAAAAAAGTATTTAGTCAGCCACCAATTGTGCAAGTTCTCCCACTTAAAAAGATGAGAGAGGCCTGTAATTTTCATCATAGGTACACTTCAACTATGACAGACAAAATGAGAGAAAAAAATCCAGAAAATCACATTGTAGGATTTTTAATGAATTTATTTGCAAATTATGGTGGAAAATAATTACGTTTTGGACAGAGTGCCCCGTGGTGGTGGTGGGGTTATGGTATGGGCAGGCATAAGTTAAGGATAATGAACACAATTGCATTTTATCGATGGCAATTTGAATGCACAGAGATACTGTGATGAGATCCTGAGGCCCATTGTTGTGTCATTCATACACCGCCCTCACCTCATGTTTCAGCATGATAATGCTCTGCCCCATGTCGCAAGGACCTGTACACAATTCCTGGACGCTGAAAATGTCCCAGTTCCTTCATGACCTGCATCCTCACCAGACATGTCACCCATTGAGCATGTTTGGGATGCTCTGGATAGACATGTCACCTATTGAGCATGTTTGGGATGCTATGGATAGACATGTCACCTATTGAGCATGTTTGGGATGCTCTGGATAGACATGTCACCTATTGAGCATGTTTGGGATGCTCTGGATAGATGTGTACGACAGCGTGTTCCAGTTCCCGCCAATATCCAGCAACTTTGAACAGCCATTGAAGAGGACTGGGTCAACATTCCACAGGCCACAATCAACAGCCTGATCAACTCTAGGTGAAGGAGATGTGTCGCGCTGCATGAGGCAAATGGTGGTCACACCAGATACTGACTGGTTTTCTGATCCACACTCCTACTGTTTTATTAAGGTGTCTGACCAACAGATGCAGATCTGTATTCCCAGTCATGTGAAATCTGTAGATCAGGGCCTAATGAATTGATTTAAATTGACTCATTTCCTCATATGAACTGTAACTCAGTAAAATCTTTGAAATTGTTGCATGTTGGGTTTATATTTTTGTTCAGTGTTGTACTACATTGATGTTGATTATTGCATTGTTGGGTTTTAAGAGTTTACAAGATAAAAGGCATTCCACTGTTCTTGTGCACGTAACATTAAAACATGAAACTTGACTTGCACGCAAAGGTTTGATCGATTGATGAATTGATTGATGAATTGATCGATTGATTGATTGATGAATTGATCGATTGATTGATTGATGAATTGATCGATTGATTGATGAATTGATCGATTGATTGATGAATTGATTGATTGATTGATGAATTGATCGATTGATTGATTGATGAATTGATTGATTGATTGAAGAATTGATCGATTGATTGATTCATGCATTGATCGATTTATTGATTGATGTATTGATCGATTGATTGATTGATGTATTGATCGATTGATTGATTGGTTGATGAAATGATTGATTGATAGATTTATTGATTGATTGGCAGGACATAGTGCTGCTGGGGGACTTCAACGCAGGCTGTCGCTACGTCAGTGGATCAGACTGGCAGCGGATACGTCTCTTCACAGACCACAGATACCACTGGCTGATCCCTGACCACGCTGACACCACGGTCTCCAACACCGACTGTCCCTACGACAGGTCAGAGACACCTATACACACACACACTGGCTGATACCTGACCACGCTGACACCACGGTCTCCAACACCGACTGTCCCTACGACAGGTCAGAGACACCTATACACACACACACTGGCTGATACCTGACCACGCTGACACCACGGTCTCCAACACCGACTGTCCCTACAACAGGTCAGAGACACCTATACACACACACACTGGCTGATACCTGACCACGCTGACACCACGGTCTCTAACACCGACTGTCCCTACGACAGGTCAGAGACACCTATACACATGCAACCACAAACACACACATTTACACACACACATTTCCAACACACACACACACACCAACTGCCCCCACGACAGGTCAGACCTAGCATAGTCACACACTCACACAAACTTACACACACACACACACACACACACACACACACACACACACACACACACACACACACACACACACACACACACACACACACACACACACACACACACACACACACACAAACTCACACACACACCAACTCACACACACACTCACTCACAGACTAACTGTTGGTCTGGTTGTGAAGGGTGGTGGCCACCACTGAGATGATGAGAGGAGTGGTCCATGGGTCGGCTGAGGTGTTCAACTACATGACTCACCTGAAGCTCAGCCACAGCATGGTAACAACTCTTGCCCCTTAAAGGTGGACTCAGTCAGATGATGTGGCACGAAGTCAACACAATATCGGGTCAATTTACACAACTGATGGCATTGAAGCGCGAGGGTAAACTTTCATTGTCTCATACACAGGATAGGTGCAGTGGAATGTGTTGTTGTACAGGGTCAGTCATAGTAGTGTGATAGGTGTTGTTTTACAGGGTCAGTCATAGTAGTGTGATAGGTGTTGTTGTACAGGGTCAGTCATAGTAGTATGATAGGTGTTGTTTTACAGGGTCAGTCATAGTAGTGTGATAGGTGTTGTTGTACAGGGTCAGTCATAGTAGTGTGATAGGTGTTGTTGTACAGGGTCAGTCATAGTAGTATGATAGGTGTTGTTTTACAGGGTCAGTCATAGTAGTGTGATAGGTGTTGTTTTACAGGGTCAGTCATAGTAGTATGATAGGTGTTGTTGTACAGGGTCAGTCATAGTAGTGTGATAGGTGTTGTTTTACAGGGTCAGTCATAGTAGTGTGATAGGTGTTGTTTTACAGGGTCAGTCATAGTAGTATGATAGGTGTTGTTGTACAGGGTCAGTCATAGTAGTATGATAGGTGTTGTTTTACAGGGTCAGTCATAGTAGTATGATAGGTGTTGTTTTACAGGGTCATAGTAGTATGATAGGTGTTGTTGTACAGGGTCAGTCATAGTAGTATGATAGGTGTTGCTGTACAGGGTCAGTCATAGTAGTATGATAGGTGTTGTTTTACAGGGTCAGTCATAGCAGCATGATAGGTGTTGTTTTACAGGGTCAGTCATAGTAGTATGATAGGTGTTGTTTTACAGGGTCATAGTAGTATGATAGGTGTTGTTGTACAGGGTCAGTCATAGTAGTATGATAGGTGTTGCTGTACAGGGTCAGTCATAGTAGTATGATAGGTGTTGTTTTACAGGGTCAGTCATAGTAGTGTGATAGGTGTTGTTTTACAGGGTCAGTCATAGTAGTATGATAGGTGTTGTTTCACAGGGTCAGTCATAGTAGTATGATAGGTGTTGTTTTACAGGGTCAGTCATAGTAGTATGGTAGGTGTTGTTGTACAGGGTCAGTCATAGTACTATGATAGGTGTTGTTTTACAGGGTCAGTCATAGTAGTATGATAGGTGTTGTTTTACAGGGTCAGTCATAGTAGTGTGATAGGTGTTGTTCTACAGGGTCAGTCATAGTAGTATGATAGGTGTTGTTGTACAGGGTCAGTCATAGTAGTATGATAGGTGTTGTTTTACAGGGTCAGTCATAGTAGTGTGATAGGTGTTGTTTTACAGGGTCAGTCATAGTAGTATGATAGGTGTTGTTGTACAGGGTCAGTCATAGTAGTATGATAGGTGTTGTTTTACAGGGTCATAGTAGTATGATAGGTGTTGTTGTACAGGGTCAGTCATACTAGTATGATAGGTGTTGTTTTACAGGGTCAGTCATAGTAGTGTGATAGGTGTTGTTTTACAGGGTCAGAGTAGTATGATAGGTGTTGCTTTACAGGGTCAGTCATAGTAGTATGATAGGTGTTGTTTTACATTGTCAGTCATAGTAGAATGATAGGTGTTGTTCTACAGGGTCAGTCATAGTAGTATGATAGGTGTTGCTTTACAGGGTCAGTCATAGTAGTATAATAGGTGTTGTTGTACAGGGTCAGTCATAGTAGTATGATAGGTGTTGTTTTACAGGGTCATAGTAGTATGATAGGTGTTGTTCTACAGGGTCAGTCATAGTAGTATGATAGGTGTTGTTTACAGGGTCAGTCATAGTAGTATGATAGGTGTTGTTCTACAGGGTCATAGTAGTATGATAGGTGTTGTTTTACAGGGTCAGAGTAGTATGATAGGTGTTGTTGTACAGGGTCAGTCATAGTAGTATGATAGGTGTTGTTTTACAGGGTCAGTCATAGTAGTATGATAGGTGTTGTTGTACAGGGTCAGTCATAGTAGTATGATAGGTGTTGTTTACAGGGTCAGTCATAGTAGTATGATAGGTGTTGTTTTACAGGGTCAGTCATAGTAGTATGATAGGTGTTGTTTTACAGGGTCAGTCATAGTGGTATGATAGGTGTTGTTTTACAGGGTCATAGTAGTATGATAGGTGTTGTTGTACAGGGTCATAGTAGTATGATAGGTGATGTTGTACAGGGTCAGTCATAGTAGTATGATAGGTGTTGTTTTACAGGGTCAGAGTAGTATGATAGGTGTTGTTTTACAGGGTCAGTCATAGTAGTATGATAGGTGTTGTTGTACAGGGCCAGTCATAGTAGTATGATAGGTGTTGTTTTACAGGGTCAGTCATAGTAGTATGATAGGTGTTGTTTTACAGGGTCAGTCATAGTAGTGTGATAGGTGTTGTTGTACAGGGTCAGTCATAGTAGTATTATAGGTGTTGTTGTACAGGGTCATAGTAGTATGATAGGTGTTGTTTTACAGGGTCAGTCATAGTAGTATGATATGTGTTGTTTTACAGGGTCAGTCATAGTAGTATGATAGGTGTTGTTTTACAGGGTCATAGTAGTATGATAGGTGTTGTTTTATAGGGTCAGTCATAGTAGTATGATAGGTGTTGTTGTACAGGGTCAGTCATAGTAGTATGATAGGTGTTGTTTTATAGGGTCAGTCATAGTAGTATGATAGGTGTTGTTTTACAGGGTCATAGTAGTATGATAGGTGTTGTTTTACAGGGTCAGTCATAGTAGTATGATAGGTGTTGTTTTACAGGGTCATAGTAGTATGATAGGTGTTGTTTTACAGGGTCAGTCATAGTAGTGTGATAGGTGTTGTTTTACAGGGTCGTAGTAGTATGATAGGTGTTGTTTTACAGGGTCAGTCATAGTAGTATGATAGGTGTTGTTGTACAGGGTCAGTCATAGTAGTATGATAGGTGTTGTTTTACAGGGTCAGTCATAGTAGTATGATAGGTGTTGTTTTACAGGGTCAGTCATAGTAGTGTGATAGGTGTTGTTTTACAGGGTCGTAGTAGTATGATAGGTGTTGTTTTACAGGGTCAGTCATAGTAGTATGATAGGTGTTGTTTTATAGGGTCAGTCATAGTAGTATGATAGGTGTTGTTTTACAGGGTCAGTCATAGTAGTGTGATAGGTGTTGTTGTACAGGGTCAGTCATAGTAGTATGATAGGTGTTGTTTTACAGGGTCAGTCATAGTAGTATGATAGGTGTTGTTTTATAGGGTCAGTCATAGTAGTATGATAGGTGTTGTTTTACAGGGTCAGTCATAGTAGTGTGATAGGTGTTGTTGTACAGGGTCAGTCATAGTAGTATGATAGGTGTTGTTTTACAGGGTCAGTCATAGTAGTATGATAGGTGTTGTTTTACAGGGTCATAGTAGTATGATAGGTGTTGTTTTACAGGGTCAGTCATAGTAGTGTGATAGGTGTTGTTTTACAGGGTCAGTCATAGTAGCATGATAGGTGTTGTTTTACAGGGTCATAGTAGTATGATAGGTGTTGTTTTACAGGGTCAGTCATAGTAGTGTGATAGGTGTTGTTTCACAGGGTCGTAGTAGTATGATAGGTGTTGTTTTACAGGGTCAGTCATAGTAGTATGATAGGTGTTGTTTTACAGGGTCATAGTAGTATGATAGGTGTTGTTTTACAGGGTCAGTCATAGTAGTGTGATAGGTGTTGTTTTACAGGGTCAGTCATAGTAGTGTGATAGGTGTTGTTGTACAGGGTCAGTCATAGTAGTATGATAGGTGTTGTTTTACAGGGTCAGTCATAGTAGTATGATAGGTGTTGTTTTACAGGGTCATAGTAGTATGATAGGTGTTGTTGTACAGGGTCAGTCATAGTAGTATGATAGGTGTTGTTTTACAGGGTCAGTCATAGTAGTATGATAGGTGTTGTTTTACAGGGTCATAGTAGTATGATAGGTGTTGTTTTACAGGGTCAGTCATAGTAGTGTGATAGGTGTTGTTGTACAGGGTCAGTCATAGTAGTATGATAGGTGTTGTTTTACAGGGTCAGTCATAGTAGTATGATAGGTGTTGTTTTACAGGGTCAGTCATAGTAGTATGATAGGTGTTGTTTTACAGGGTCAGTCATAGTAGTGTGATAGGTGTTGTTGTACAGGGTCAGTCATAGTAGTGTGATAGGTGTTGTTGTACAGGGTCATAGTAGTATGATAGGTGTTGTTTTACTGGGTCAGACATAGTGGTATGATAGGTGTTGTTGTACAGGGTCAGTCATAGTAGTGTGATAGGTGTTGTTTTACAGGGTCAGAGTAGTATGATAGGTGTTGTTGTACAGGGTCAGTCATAGTAGTATGATAGGTGTTGTTTTACAGGGTCAGTCATAGTAGTATGATAGGTGTTGTTGTACAGGGTCAGTCATAGTAGTATGATAGGTGTTGTTTTACAGGGTCAGTCATAGTAGTATGATAGGTGTTGTTGTACAGGGTCAGTCATAGTAGTGTGATAGGTGTTGTTGTACAGGGTCATAGTAGTATGATAGGTGTTGTTTTACTGGGTCAGACATAGTGGTATGATAGGTGTTGTTGTACAGGGTCAGTCATAGTAGTGTGATAGGTGTTGTTTTACAGGGTCAGTCATAGTAGTATGATAGGTATTGTTTTACAGGGTCATAGTAGTATGATAGGTGTTGTTTTACAGGGTCAGTCATAGTAGTGTGATAGGTGTTGTTTTACAGGGTCGTAGTAGTATGATAGGTGTTGTTTTACAGGGTCAATCATAGTAGTATGATAGGTGTTGTTTTATAGGGTCAGTCATAGTAGTATGATAGGTGTTGTTTTACAGGGTCAGTCATAGTAGTGTGATAGGTGTTGTTGTACAGGGTCAGTCATAGTAGTATGATAGGTGTTGTTTTACAGGGTCATAGTAGTATGATAGGTGTTGTTTTACAGGGTCAGTCATAGTAGTGTGATAGGTGTTGTTTTACAGGGTCAGTCATAGTAGTATGATAGGTGTTGTTTTACAGGGTCAGTCATAGTAGTATGATAGGTGTTGTTTTACAGGGTCAGTCATAGTAGTGTGATAGGTGTTGTTGTACAGGGTCAGTCATAGTAGTGTGATAGGTGTTGTTGTACAGGGTCAGTCATAGTAGTATGATAGGTGTTGTTTTACAGGGTCAGACATAGTAGTGTGATAGGTGTTGTTGTACAGGGTCATAGTAGTATGATAGGTGTTGTTGTACAGGGTCAGTCATAGTAGTATGATAGGTGTTGTTTTACAGGGTCAGTCATAGTAGTATGATAGGTGTTGTTGTACAGGGTCAGTCATAGAAGTATGATAGGTGTTGTTTTACAGGGTCAGTCATAGTAGTATGATAGGTGTTGTTGTACAGGGTCAGTCATAGTAGTGTGATAGGTGTTGTTGTACAGGGTCATAGTAGTATGATAGGTGTTGTTTTACTGGGTCAGACATAGTGGTATGATAGGTGTTGTTGTACAGGGTCAGTCATAGTAGTGTGATAGGTGTTGTTTTACAGGGTCAGTCATAGTAGTATGATAGGTATTGTTTTACAGGGTCATAGTAGTATGATAGGTGTTGTTTTACAGGGTCAGTCATAGTAGTGTGATAGGTGTTGTTTTACAGGGTCGTAGTAGTATGATAGGTGTTGTTTTACAGGGTCAGTCATAGTAGTATGATAGGTGTTGTTGTACAGGGTCAGTCATAGTAGTATGATAGGTGTTGTTTTACAGGGTCAGTCATAGTAGTATGATAGGTGTTGTTTTACAGGGTCAGTCATAGTAGTGTGATAGGTGTTGTTTTACAGGGTCGTAGTAGTATGATAGGTGTTGTTTTACAGGGTCAGTCATAGTAGTATGATAGGTGTTGTTTTATAGGGTCAGTCATAGTAGTATGATAGGTGTTGTTTTACAGGGTCAGTCATAGTAGTGTGATAGGTGTTGTTGTACAGGGTCAGTCATAGTAGTATGATAGGTGTTGTTTTACAGGGTCAGTCATAGTAGTATGATAGGTGTTGTTTTATAGGGTCAGTCATAGTAGTATGATAGGTGTTGTTTTACAGGGTCAGTCATAGTAGTGTGATAGGTGTTGTTGTACAGGGTCAGTCATAGTAGTATGATAGGTGTTGTTTTACAGGGTCAGTCATAGTAGTATGATAGGTGTTGTTTTACAGGGTCATAGTAGTATGATAGGTGTTGTTTTACAGGGTCAGTCATAGTAGTGTGATAGGTGTTGTTTTACAGGGTCAGTCATAGTAGCATGATAGGTGTTGTTTTACAGGGTCATAGTAGTATGATAGGTGTTGTTTTACAGGGTCAGTCATAGTAGTGTGATAGGTGTTGTTTCACAGGGTCGTAGTAGTATGATAGGTGTTGTTTTACAGGGTCAGTCATAGTAGTATGATAGGTGTTGTTTTACAGGGTCATAGTAGTATGATAGGTGTTGTTTTACAGGGTCAGTCATAGTAGTGTGATAGGTGTTGTTTTACAGGGTCAGTCATAGTAGTGTGATAGGTGTTGTTGTACAGGGTCAGTCATAGTAGTATGATAGGTGTTGTTTTACAGGGTCAGTCATAGTAGTATGATAGGTGTTGTTTTACAGGGTCATAGTAGTATGATAGGTGTTGTTGTACAGGGTCAGTCATAGTAGTATGATAGGTGTTGTTTTACAGGGTCAGTCATAGTAGTATGATAGGTGTTGTTTTACAGGGTCATAGTAGTATGATAGGTGTTGTTTTACAGGGTCAGTCATAGTAGTGTGATAGGTGTTGTTGTACAGGGTCAGTCATAGTAGTATGATAGGTGTTGTTTTACAGGGTCAGTCATAGTAGTATGATAGGTGTTGTTTTACAGGGTCAGTCATAGTAGTATGATAGGTGTTGTTTTACAGGGTCAGTCATAGTAGTGTGATAGGTGTTGTTGTACAGGGTCAGTCATAGTAGTGTGATAGGTGTTGTTGTACAGGGTCATAGTAGTATGATAGGTGTTGTTTTACTGGGTCAGACATAGTGGTATGATAGGTGTTGTTGTACAGGGTCAGTCATAGTAGTGTGATAGGTGTTGTTTTACAGGGTCAGAGTAGTATGATAGGTGTTGTTGTACAGGGTCAGTCATAGTAGTATGATAGGTGTTGTTTTACAGGGTCAGTCATAGTAGTATGATAGGTGTTGTTGTACAGGGTCAGTCATAGTAGTATGATAGGTGTTGTTTTACAGGGTCAGTCATAGTAGTATGATAGGTGTTGTTGTACAGGGTCAGTCATAGTAGTGTGATAGGTGTTGTTGTACAGGGTCATAGTAGTATGATAGGTGTTGTTTTACTGGGTCAGACATAGTGGTATGATAGGTGTTGTTGTACAGGGTCAGTCATAGTAGTGTGATAGGTGTTGTTTTACAGGGTCAGTCATAGTAGTATGATAGGTATTGTTTTACAGGGTCATAGTAGTATGATAGGTGTTGTTTTACAGGGTCAGTCATAGTAGTGTGATAGGTGTTGTTTTACAGGGTCGTAGTAGTATGATAGGTGTTGTTTTACAGGGTCAATCATAGTAGTATGATAGGTGTTGTTTTATAGGGTCAGTCATAGTAGTATGATAGGTGTTGTTTTACAGGGTCAGTCATAGTAGTGTGATAGGTGTTGTTGTACAGGGTCAGTCATAGTAGTATGATAGGTGTTGTTTTACAGGGTCATAGTAGTATGATAGGTGTTGTTTTACAGGGTCAGTCATAGTAGTGTGATAGGTGTTGTTTTACAGGGTCAGTCATAGTAGTATGATAGGTGTTGTTTTACAGGGTCAGTCATAGTAGTATGATAGGTGTTGTTTTACAGGGTCAGTCATAGTAGTGTGATAGGTGTTGTTGTACAGGGTCAGTCATAGTAGTGTGATAGGTGTTGTTGTACAGGGTCAGTCATAGTAGTATGATAGGTGTTGTTTTACAGGGTCAGACATAGTAGTGTGATAGGTGTTGTTGTACAGGGTCATAGTAGTATGATAGGTGTTGTTGTACAGGGTCAGTCATAGTAGTATGATAGGTGTTGTTTTACAGGGTCAGTCATAGTAGTATGATAGGTGTTGTTGTACAGGGTCAGTCATAGAAGTATGATAGGTGTTGTTTTACAGGGTCAGTCATAGTAGTATGATAGGTGTTGTTGTACAGGGTCAGTCATAGTAGTGTGATAGGTGTTGTTGTACAGGGTCATAGTAGTATGATAGGTGTTGTTTTACTGGGTCAGACATAGTGGTATGATAGGTGTTGTTGTACAGGGTCAGTCATAGTAGTGTGATAGGTGTTGTTTTACAGGGTCAGTCATAGTAGTATGATAGGTATTGTTTTACAGGGTCATAGTAGTATGATAGGTGTTGTTTTACAGGGTCAGTCATAGTAGTGTGATAGGTGTTGTTTTACAGGGTCGTAGTAGTATGATAGGTGTTGTTTTACAGGGTCAATCATAGTAGTATGATAGGTGTTGTTTTATAGGGTCAGTCATAGTAGTATGATAGGTGTTGTTTTACAGGGTCAGTCATAGTAGTGTGATAGGTGTTGTTGTACAGGGTCAGTCATAGTAGTATGATAGGTGTTGTTTTACAGGGTCATAGTAGTATGATAGGTGTTGTTTTACAGGGTCGTAGTAGTATGATAGGTGTTGTTTTACAGGGTCAATCATAGTAGTATGATAGGTGTTGTTTTATAGGGTCAGTCATAGTAGTATGATAGGTGTTGTTTTACAGGGTCAGTCATAGTAGTGTGATAGGTGTTGTTGTACAGGGTCAGTCATAGTAGTATGATAGGTGTTGTTTTACAGGGTCATAGTAGTATGATAGGTGTTGTTTTACAGGGTCAGTCATAGTAGTGTGATAGGTGTTGTTTTACAGGGTCAGTCATAGTAGTATGATAGGTGTTGTTTTACAGGGTCAGTCATAGTAGTATGATAGGTGTTGTTTTACAGGGTCAGTCATAGTAGTGTGATAGGTGTTGTTGTACAGGGTCAGTCATAGTAGTGTGATAGGTGTTGTTGTACAGGGTCAGTCATAGTAGTATGATAGGTGTTGTTTTACAGGGTCAGACATAGTAGTGTGATAGGTGTTGTTGTACAGGGTCATAGTAGTATGATAGGTGTTGTTGTACAGGGTCAGTCATAGTAGTATGATAGGTGTTGTTTTACAGGGTCAGTCATAGTAGTATGATAGGTGTTGTTGTACAGGGTCAGTCATAGAAGTATGATAGGTGTTGTTTTACAGGGTCAGTCATAGTAGTATGATAGGTGTTGTTGTACAGGGTCAGTCATAGTAGTGTGATAGGTGTTGTTGTACAGGGTCATAGTAGTATGATAGGTGTTGTTTTACTGGGTCAGACATAGTGGTATGATAGGTGTTGTTGTACAGGGTCAGTCATAGTAGTGTGATAGGTGTTGTTTTACAGGGTCAGTCATAGTAGTATGATAGGTATTGTTTTACAGGGTCATAGTAGTATGATAGGTGTTGTTTTACAGGGTCAGTCATAGTAGTGTGATAGGTGTTGTTTTACAGGGTCGTAGTAGTATGATAGGTGTTGTTTTACAGGGTCAATCATAGTAGTATGATAGGTGTTGTTTTATAGGGTCAGTCATAGTAGTATGATAGGTGTTGTTTTACAGGGTCAGTCATAGTAGTGTGATAGGTGTTGTTGTACAGGGTCAGTCATAGTAGTATGATAGGTGTTGTTTTACAGGGTCATAGTAGTATGATAGGTGTTGTTTTACAGGGTCAGTCATAGTAGTGTGATAGGTGTTGTTTTACAGGGTCAGTCATAGTAGTATGATAGGTGTTGTTTTACAGGGTCAGTCATAGTAGTATGATAGGTGTTGTTTTACAGGGTCAGTCATAGTAGTGTGATAGGTGTTGTTGTACAGGGTCAGTCATAGTAGTGTGATAGGTGTTGTTGTACAGGGTCAGTCATAGTAGTATGATAGGTGTTGTTTTACAGGGTCAGACATAGTAGTGTGATAGGTGTTGTTGTACAGGGTCATAGTAGTATGATAGGTGTTGTTTTACAGGGTCAGTCATAGTAGTATGATAGGTGTTGTTTTACTGGGTCAGACATAGTGGTATGATAGGTGTTGTTGTACAGGGTCAGTCATAGTAGTCCTTCCCCCCTGGAGCGAATCAGGGTTAAGTGCCTTGGTCAAGGCCACATGGACAGATTTTTCACCTTGTCGGCTCGGGTATTGGAACCGGCAACATTTGGGTTACTGGACCAAGGCTCTAACCCAGTGGTCACCAACTACTGGTCGATGAAACTGTCGGAACGTTGATTTGAGACATCCGATTGGCCAGCGCAGTATGAGAACTCGATTAAGCCACAGATCTCCCGGTCCGCCGGGTAGGCGGAGTTTGTCTTTTCAGACAAATGATTCGGTTCCAACCGCCAACAGGGCTTCTGAATCAAGTGCACCAACCACCAACAGGGCTTCTGAATCAAGTGCACCTACCACCAACAGGGCTTCTGAATCAAGTGCACCAACCACCAACAGGGATTCTGAATCAAGTGCACCAACAGGGCTTCTGAATCAAGTGCACCAACAGGGCTTCTGAATCAAGTGCACCAACCACCAACAGGGCTTCTGAATCAAGTGCACCAACAGGGCTTCTGAATCAAGTGCACCAACAGGGCTTCTGAATCAAGTGCACCAACAGGGCTTCTGAATCAAGTGCACCAACAGGGCTTCTGAATCAAGTGCACCAACAGGGCTTCTGAATCAAGTGCACCAACAGGGCTTCTGAATCAAGTGCACCAACAGGGCTTCTGAATCAAGTGCACCTATCGCCAACAGGGCTTCTGAATCAAGTGGACCAACCACCAACAGGGCAACACAAATACAACAAAAAAAGTCAAGCAAGCCTTTTATCATTGGCTTCCCCACAGAACTGTTTGGTGATCGACTAGGAATGCCTTGAAGATCGACCGGTTGGTGACCACTGCTCTAACCAGTAGGCTACCTGCCCTCAACCTCTCCTCTGCCCAGGTCCCGTAGCTACCACGTTGTAGCAGCGTGAAGCGCACCTGTGCAGATACTTTTTGGGACTGTGTCATAGCAAAGTCTCAGCAAGGGTTCATTTCAGAATATGTGGTGATGCTCACTGCAACGTCATCTCACTGAGTCTACCTTTAACCCAAAAAAAGTGTGATATTTTGGGTTGTTGATGATTTATTTCTTAGCCGTTCATATGGTACAATGATTCTCTACACTTGCTAGTTTTGTCACATACAATGAAATTAGGGGAAGTATTAGAATTTTAGCAACCAGGAAATGGAGGAGCGATTTCTGCATATTTCCCCTCAAGTCAGGCTTCCCCTCGACAGTAAATAAACTCTTATCTCTAGTCTGTGCATTTCTACACAATTTAAAAACTCTCAGCAAAAACAAGCAAAATTGACTCAGTCAATAGGAGACTGAACATTCACCTCAGTCAATAGGAGACTGGACATTCACCTCAGTCAATAGGAGACTGGACATTCACCTCAGTCAATAAGAGACTGGACATTCACCTCAGTCAATAGGAGACTGAACATTCACCTCAGTCAATAGGAGACTGAACATTCACCTCAGTCAATAGGAGACATTCACCTCAGTCAATAAGAGACTGGACATTCACCTCAGTCAATAGGAGACTGGACATTCACCTCAGTCAATAGGAGACTGGACATTCACCTCAGTCAATAAGAGACTGGACATTCACCTCAGTCAATAAGAGACTGGACATTCACCTCAGTCAATAGGAGACTGAACATTCACCTCAGTCAATAGGAGACTGAACATTCACCTCAGTCAATAGGAGACTGAACATTCACCTCAGTCAATAGGAGACTGGACATTCACCTCAGTCAATAGGAGACTGAACATTTACCTCAGTCAATAAGAGACTGAACATTCACCTCAGTCAATAAGAGACTGAACATTCACCTCAGTCAATAGGAGACTGGACATTCACCTCAGTCAATAAGAGACTGAACATTCACCTCAGTCAATAGGAGACTGAACATTCACCTCAGTCAATAGGAGACTGGACATTCACCTCAGTCAATAAGAGACTGAACATTCCCCTCAGTCAATAGGAGACTGAACATTCCCCTCAGTCAATAGGAGACTGAACATTCACCTCAGTCAATAAGAGACATTCACCTCAGTCAATAGGAGACCGAACATTCACCTCAGTCAATAAGAGACTGAACATTCACCTCAGTCAATAGGAGACTGAACATTCACCTCAGTCAATAAGAGACTGAACATTCACCTCAGTCAATAGGAGACTGAACATTCACCTCATTCAATAGGAGACTGAACATTCACCTCATTCAATAGGAGACTGAACATTCCCCTCATTCAATAGGAGACTGAACATTCCCCTCAGTCAATAGGAGACTGAACATTCCCCTCAGTCAATAGGAGACTGAACATTCCCCTCAGTCAATAGGAGACTGAACATTCCCCTCAGTCAATAAGAGACTGGACATTCACCTCAGTCAATAAGAGACTGAACATTCCCCTCAGTCAATAAGAGACTGGACATTCACCTCAGTCAATAGGAGACTGAACATTCACCTCAGTCAATAGGAGACTGAACATTCACCTCAGTCAATAGGAGACTGAACATTCACCTCAGTCAATAGGAGACCGAACATTCACCTCAGTCAATAGGAGACTGGACATTCACCTCAGTCAATAAGAGACTGAACATTCACCTCAGTCAATAGGAGACTGGACATTCACCTCAGTCAATAAGAGACTGAACATTCACCTCAGTCAATAGGAGACTGAACATTCACCTCAGTCAATAGGAGACTGAACATTCACCTCAGTCAATAAGAGACTGAACATTCACCTCAGTCAATAGGAGACTGAACATTCACCTCAGTCAATAGGAGACTGAACATTCACCTCAGTCAATAGGAGACTGAACATTCACCTCAGTCAATAGGAGACTGGACATTCACCTCAGTCAATAAGAGACTGAACATTCACCTCAGTCAATAAGAGACATTCACCTCAGTCAATAAGAGACATTCACCTCAGTCAATAAGAGACTGAACATTCACCTCAGTCAATAGGAGACTGAACATTCACCTCAGTCAATAGGAGACTGAACATTCACCTCAGTCAATAGGAGACTGAACATTCACCTCAGTCAATAAGAGACTGAACATTCACCTCAGTCAATAAGAGACTGAACATTCACCTCAGTCAATAGGAGACTGAACATTCACCTCAGTCAATAAGAGACTGGACATTCACCTCAGTCAATAGGAGACATTCACCTCAGTCAATAGGAGACTGAACATTCACCTCAGTCAATAAGAGACTGAACATTCACCTCAGTCAATAGGAGACTGGACATTCACCTCAGTCAATAAGAGACTGGACATTCACCTCAGTCAATAAGAGACTGGACATTCACCTCAGTCATTAGGAGACATTCACCTCAGTCAATAGGAGACTGGACATTCACCTCAGTCAATAAGAGACTGAACATTCACCTCAGTCAATAAGAGACTGAACATTCACCTCAGTCAATAAGAGACTGAACATTCACCTCAGTCAATAGGAGACTGAACATTCACCTCAGTCAATAGGAGACTGAACATTCACCTCAGTCAATAGGAGACTGAACATTCACCTCAGTCAATAAGAGACTGAACATTCACCTCAGTCAATAGGAGACTGGACATTCACCTCAGTCAATAAGAGACTGGACATTCACCTCAGTCAATAAGAGACTGGACATTCACCTCAGTCAATAGGAGACTGAACATTCACCTCAGTCAATAGGAGACTGAACATTCACCTCAGTCAATAAGAGACTGAACATTCACCTCAGTCAATAGGAGACTGAACATTCACCTCAGTCAATAGGAGACTGAACATTCACCTCAGTCAATAGGAGACTGAACATTCACCTCAGTCAATAAGAGACTGAACATTCACCTCAGTCAATAAGAGACTGGACATTCACCTCAGTCAATAAGAGACTGAACATTCACCTCAGTCAATAAGAGACTGAACATTCACCTCAGTCAATAAGAGACTGGACATTCACCTCAGTCAATAAGAGACTGAACATTCACCTCAGTCAATAGGAGACTGGACATTCACCTCAGTCAATAGGAGACTGGACATTCACCTCAGTCAATAGGAGACATTCACCTCAGTCAATAGGAGACATTCACCTCAGTCAATAGGAGACATTCACCTCAGTCAATAAGAGACATTCACCTCAGTCAATAAGAGACTGGACATTCACCTCAGTCAATAAGAGACATTCACCTCAGTCAATAGGAGACTGGACATTCACCTCAGTCAATAGGAGACTGAACATTCACCTCAGTCAATAAGAGACTGGACATTCACCTCAGTCAATAAGAGACTGAACATTCACCTCAGTCAATAGGAGACTGGACATTCACCTCAGTCAATAGGAGACATTCACCTCAGTCAATAGGAGACATTCACCTCAGTCAATAGGAGACATTCACCTCAGTCAATAAGAGACATTCACCTCAGTCAATAAGAGACTGAACATTCACCTCAGTCAATAAGAGACTGGACATTCCCCTCAGTCAATAAGAGACTGGACATTCACCTCAGTCAATAAGAGACTGAACATTCACCTCAGTCAATAGGAGACTGGACATTCACCTCAGTCAATAGGAGACTGAACATTCACCTCAGTCAATAGGAGACTGAACATTCACCTCAGTCAATAGGAGACTGAACATTCACCTCAGTCAATAGGAGACTGAACATTCACCTCAGTCAATAGGAGACTGAACATTCACCTCAGTCAATAAGAGACTGGACATTCACCTCAGTCAATAGGAGACATTCACCTCAGTCAATAAGAGACATTCACCTCAGTCAATAAGAGACTGGACATTCACCTCAGTCAATAAGAGACATTCACCTCAGTCAATAAGAGACTGAACATTCACCTCAGTCAATAAGAGACTGAACATTCACCTCAGTCAATAGGAGACATTCACCTCAGTCAATAAGAGACATTCACCTCAGTCAATAAGAGACTGGACATTCACCTCAGTCAATAAGAGACATTCACCTCAGTCAATAAGAGACTGAACATTCACCTCAGTCAATAAGAGACTGGACATTCACCTCAGTCAATAGGAGACTGAACATTCACCTCAGTCAATAGGAGACTGAACATTCACCTCAGTCAATAGGAGACTGAACATTCACCTCAGTCAATAGGAGACTGGACATTCACCTCAGTCAATAGGAGACTGAACATTCACCTCAGTCAATAGGAGACTGAACATTCACCTCAGTCAATAAGAGACATTCACCTCAGTCAATAAGAGACTGGACATTCACCTCAGTCAATAAGAGACTGAACATTCACCTCAGTCAATAGGAGACTGAACATTCACCTCAGTCAATAGGAGACTGGACATTCACCTCAGTCAATAGGAGACTGGACATTCACCTCAGTCAATAGGAGACATTCACCTCAGTCAATAGGAGACATTCACCTCAGTCAATAGGAGACTGGACATTCACCTCAGTCAATAGGAGACATTCACCTCAGTCAATAAGAGACATTCACCTCAGTCAATAGGAGACTGGACATTCACCTCAGTCAATAGGAGACTGAACATTCACCTCAGTCAATAGGAGACTGGACATTCACCTCAGTCAATAAGAGACTGAACATTCACCTCAGTCAATAGGAGACTGGACATTCACCTCAGTCAATAAGAGACTGGACATTCACCTCAGTCAATAAGAGACAGCTACTTGTATTTGCCTTCTAATCAGAATGATTTTAGCAGCCCATTTTAAACGGTTGGTGTCGAGCTAGGTAGAGTAACAGTGTCTTAGTGGTACATCTCTACTCTCTCTCCCCCTCTCAGGCATTGGCTGTCAGCGACCACTACCCCGTTGAGGTGAAGCTGATTGGTCACGCCCCTGCTGCATGAGCCCGCCTCCAGGAAGTGTTCAGACACTCTCAAATGGCACCCTATTCACTGCGAAGTGCACTACTTTGGACCAGAACCTTCTATAGGGAATAGGGTGTCATCACCACGACGTGTTTCAATAAAACTCAGTCGAACTGTGTCCCTGTTATTGTTTGTGTCCAACATTCAAGCTGAAACAAGTGCTTTATAAGAGATGGAAGAGTTACATATGAATTCTACATTCGTTTAGGAGTTTGGTTCTGTTTGTCCCTCAGTAACAGCTCAGACACCAGTGGAATGATGTCCAATCAGAAACACCTATTAAACACGCATGGCTACTGTTTGATCAATTAAACCCAACCGTTTGAAGGTTTTAAGATTGAGACAGACTAAATATGTAGAAAAGCAATTTAAACATGTGGCTTGGGGTGGTCAAGCGGTCCATGTTGCTGCCTCTGGACCACATGTACAATGTACCACTGACAGCGTGGGTTGGAATCCAGCCTCGTGCTCATCCACCTCTCTCTCCTACCTTCCACCTCTTCCATCACTCTCTCTCTCCTACCTTTCACCTCTTCCATCACTCTCTCTCTCCTACCTTCCACCTCTCTCTCCTACCTTCCACCTCTCTCTCCTACCTTCCACCTCTCTCTCCTACCTTCCACCTCTTCCATCATTCTCTCTCTCCTACCTTCCACCTCTCTCTCCTACCTTCCACCTCTCTCTCCTACCTTCCACCTCTCTCTCCTACCTTCCACCTCTCTCTCCTACCTTTCACCTCTCTCTCCTACCTTTCACCTCTCTCTCCTACCTTCCACCTCTTCCATCACTCTCTCTCTCCTACCTTTCACCTCTCTCTCTCCTACCTTTCACCTCTCTCCTACCTTCCACCTCTCTCCTACCTTCCACCTCTTCCATCATTCTCTCTCTCCTACCTTCCACCTCTCTCTCTCCTACCTTCCACCTCTCTCTCTCCTACCTTCCACCTCTCTCTCCTACCTTCCACCTCTCTCTCCTACCTTCCACCTCTCTCTCCTACCTTCCACCTCTCTCTCCTACCTTCCACCTCTCTCTCCTACCTTCCACCTCTCTCTCCTACCTTCCACCTCTCTCCTACCTTCCTCCTCTCTCTCCTACCTTCCACCTCTCTCCTACCTTCCACCTCTCTCTCCTACCTTCCACCTCTCTCTCCTACCTTCCACCTCTTCCATCACTCTCTCTCCTACCTTCCACCTCTCTCTCTCCTACCTTCCACCTCTCTCTCTCCTACCTTTCATCTCTCTCTCCTACCTTCCACCTCTCTCTCTCCTACCTTCCACCTCTCTCTCCTACCTTCCACCTCTCTCTCTCCTACCTTCCACCTCTCTCTCTCCTACCTTCCACCTCTCTCTCTCCTACCTTCCACCTCTCTCTCTCCTACCTTCCACCTCTCTCTCCTACCTTCCACCTCTCTCTCCTACCTTCCACCTCTCTCTCCTACCTTCCACCTCTCTCTCCTACCTTCCACCTCTCTCTCTCCTACCTTCCACCTCTCTCTCTCTTACCTTCCACCTCTCTCTCTCCTACCTTCCACCTCTCTCTCCTACCTTTCACCTCTTCCATCACTCTCTCTCCTACCTTTCACCTCTCTCTCCTACCTTTCACCTCTTCCATCACTCTCTCTCCTACCTTCCACCTCTCTCTCCTACCTTTCATCTCTCTCTCCTACCTTTCACCTCTCTCTCCTACCTTTCACCTCTCTCTCCTACCTTTCACCTCTTCCATCACTCTCTCCTACCTTTCACCTCTCTCTCCTACCTTTCACCTCTTCCATCACTCTCTCTCCTACCTTCCACCTCTCTCCCTACCTTCCACCTCTCTCCCTACCTTCCACCTCTCTCTCTACCTTCCACCTCTCTCTCCTACCTTCCACCTCTCTCTCCTACCTTTCACCTCTCTCTCTCCTACCTTTCACCTCTCTCCTACCTTCCACCTCTCTCCTACCTTCCACCTCTTCCACCATTCTCTCTCTCCTACCTTCCACCTCTCTCTCTCCTACCTTCCACCTCTCTCTCCTACCTTCCACCTCTCTCTCCTACCTTCCACCTCTCTCTCCTACCTTCCACCTCTTCCACCTCTCTCTCTCTACCTTCCACCTCTCTCTCCTACCTTCCACCTCTCTCTCCTACCTTCCACCTCTTCCATCACTCTCTCTCCTACCTTCCACCTCTCTCTCTCCTACCTTCCACCTCTCTCTCCTACCTTTCATCTCTCTCTCCTACCTTTCATCTCTCTCTCCTACCTTCCACCTCTCTCTCCTACCTTCCACCTCTCTCTCCTACCTTCCACCTCTCTCTCCTACCTTCCACCTCTCTCTCCTACCTTCCACCTCTCTCTCCTACCTTCCACCTCTCTCTCTCCTACCTTCCACCTCTCTCTCTCCTACCTTCCACCTCTCTCTCTCTTACCTTCCACCTCTCTCTCTCCTACCTTTCACCTCTTCCATCACTCTCTCTCCTACCTTTCACCTCTCTCTCCTACCTTTCACCTCTTCCATCACTCTCTCTCCTACCTTCCACCTCTCTCTCCTACCTTTCATCTCTCTCTCCTACCTTTCACCTCTCTCTCCTACCTTTCACCTCTCTCTCTCTTACCTTCCACCTCTCTCTCTCCTACCTTTCACCTCTTCCATCACTCTCTCTCCTACCTTTCACCTCTCTCTCCTACCTTTCACCTCTTCCATCACTCTCTCTCCTACCTTTCACCTCTCTCTCCTACCTTTCACCTCTTCCATCACTCTCTCTCCTACCTTCCACCTCTCTCTCCTACCTTTCATCTCTCTCTCCTACCTTTCACCTCTCTCTCCTACCTTTCACCTCTCTCTCTCTTACCTTCCACCTCTCTCTCTCCTACCTTTCACCTCTTCCATCACTCTCTCTCCTACCTTTCACCTCTCTCTCCCTACCTTTCACCTCTTCCATCACTCTCTCTCCTACCTTCCACCTCTCTCTCCCTACCTTTCATCTCTCTCTCCTACCTTTCACCTCTCTCTCCTACCTTTCACCTCTCTCTCCTACCTTTCACCTCTTCCATCACTCTCTCCTACCTTTCACCTCTCTCTCCTACCTTTCACCTCTTCCATCACTCTCTCTCCTACCTTCCACCTCTCTCTCCTACCTTCCACCTCTCTCTCCTACCTTCCACCTCTCTCTCCTACCTTCCACCTCTCTCTCCTACCTTCCACCTCTCTCTCCTACCTTCCACCTCTCTCTCCTACCTTCCACCTCTCTCTCCTACCTTTCACCTCTCTCTCCTACCTTTCACCTCTTCCATCACTCTCTCTCCTACCTTCCACCTCTTTCCCCTGCTTCTTTATCCAATAAACAAAGAGTCATAATATACTGAATATTTGTAAGACAGACCTGGGACTGTACGTACGTATCAAACGTCTCGGAGTAGAAGAGCAGATCTAGGATCAGTTTAGCCTTTTAGATCACAATGATGAGAAGGTTACATGGCCAGGAACCTGATCCTGGTTCAGCATTCCTACTCGTGAGACACTTTATTCTTAACGGACCCTCTAAACCAGCGTCTCCCCAACTCGGTCCTGGGGCCACACCTGGGTGCATATTAACTTTTGTTGCCCTAACACTACACAGCAGATTCAAATCATCAAAGCTTGATGAGGAGTTGGTTATTTCAAATCAGCTGTGAAGTGCAAAAAAGAACACACACACACACACACACACACACACCCCCGTTGGGGCAGGACAGAATTTAGGCCTGAACTCGTGACATCGTAGAACATGAAACTCAACACACATCCCACGGAAGGTATTTTACAGATGTTTACTTGCAAACCAACAGTACAGGAAAAGATCATACGAAAAAACAAACATTATGTTCACAGACAAAGGCAAGATGACTTACTGTACAATCACCTACATGGTGACAGTGCTCTGTGTTTCAGTCCAAACAGTCAAACATTGTGGCAGGGGGAAATAAGGCCGGGGGTGTGTTCATTAGGATCCCAACGAGCCAAAACGGGGCGTGAACTACCTGATTTTGTCCAATAACAAAACGCTTGTTTTCGTTTTCTGTTGCCCTACGGTCTGCACTAATAAACACACCCCATGTTGTTTCATGAAGGTTGCAGACAGACAGAAATAGAATGAAATACAGCTGACAAAATTCCCTAATAGAGATATATATATATATATATATATATATATATATATACATACATACATACACATATATAACAGGGTAGTGTGTCAACTGGCACCCTATTCCCTATACAGTGCACTACTTTAGACCAGGGCCTATAGGGGTAGTGCACTATGAGCCGCTCGGGCCCCAGACTAGGCCTTTCTACTCTTGAGCATCTCCAGGTACATGCGGAGAGACCTCTGGATGGACTCTTTAGTGATGAAGCTCACAAAGTTGGTGATGTCAGCTTCCCTGTTGGACAGCAGCTTGTCAATGGTCTGTTTCCTCATCATGGACTTGGTGATCTGTCTGGCATGGTCTGGAGGGAGAGGAGTTTATATACACACAGATTATACATCTGTCTGGCATGGTCTAGAGGGAGAGGAGAGGTGTTTATACACACAGATCTATCTGTCTGTCTGGCATGGTCTGGAGGGAGAGGAGTTTATATACACACAGATTATACATCTGTCTGGCATGGTCTAGAGGGAGAGGAGAGGAGAGATGTTTATACACACAGATCTATCTGTCTGTCTGGCATGGTCTAGAGGGAGAGGTGTTTATAAACAGTACCAGACAACAGTTTGGACACCTACTCATTCAAGGGTTTCTCTTTATTTTTACTAGAGTGGCTACTTTGAAGAATCTGACAAAGGCCGTGAAGCCAATACATATAGTAGTGACACCAGCCAGCGAGAATTCTGACTATGTATATATATATAAATAAATAAATAAATAAATATAAGAGAGAGAAAGAGCCAGAGAGAGAGAGTATTCTGACCTGGTACAGCGAGAGAGAGAGAGAGAGAGAGAGAGTGAGAGCGGGAGAGACAGAGAGTATTCTGACCTGGTACAGCCAGCCACTTGGACATGGTGACCTGTGCAGTGGAGAGGACCTGGTCCTCAGGGACTAACTGGTCCACCAGGCCGATCTTCAGGGCATCAGGAGCGCTGTACAACAGACCCAGCTCCAACGACAGCTCTGCTGCCCGGTTACCAACCGTGTTCACCAGCGTGTCTTTAAACCTGGACCGCAACATGACCACAACATGACCACAACCATGACCACGACCATGACCATGACCGCAACATGACCGCAACATGACCGCAACATGACCATGACCGCAACATGACCGCAACATGACCGCAACATGACCGCAACATGACCATGACCGCAACATGACCGCAACATGACCGCAACACGACCGCAACACGACCGCAACACAACCACAACATGACCATGAACACAACATGACCGCAACATGACCACAACACAACAAGACCACAACACAACATGACCGCAACATGACCATGACCACAACATGACCGCAACATGACCGCAACATGACCATGACCACAACATGACCGCAACATGACCGCAACATGACCTCAACATGACCTCAACACAACATGACAAGACCACAACGCAACATGACCGCAACATGACCGCAACATGACCATGACCACAACATGACCACAACACGACCACAACACAACCACAACATGACCATGAACACAACATGAACACAACATGACCGCAACATGACCACAACACAACATGACAAGACCACAACACAACCGCAACATGACCGCAACATGACCGCAACACGACCACAACACGACCACAACACGACCACAACATGACCATGAACACAACATGAACACAACATGACCGCAACATGACCACAACACAACATGACAAGACCACAACACAACATGACCGCAACATGACCATGACCACAACATGACCGCAACATGACCGCAACACGACCACAACATGACCATGAACACAACATGAACACAACATGACCGCAACATGACCGCAACATGACCACAACACAACATGACCACAACACAACATGAGCACAACACAACCACAACATGACCACAACATAAACACAACCGCAACATGACCACAACCGCAACATGACCACAACACAACCACAACATGACCACAACAAACACAACATGACCACAACAAACACAACATGACCACAACAAACACAACATGACCGCAACACAACCACAACATGACCACAACCACAACATGAACACAACATGACCGCAACAAACACAACATGACCACAACCACAACATGACCACAACCACAACATGACCACAACACGACCGCAACATGACCACAACCCCAACATGACCACAACCACAACATGACCACAACCCCAACATGACCACAACCACAACATGACCGCAACATGACAACAACCACAACATGACCGCAACCACAACCACAACATGACAACAACCACAACATGACCGCAACATGACCACAACATGACCACAACCATGTTAAGGAATACCTAGGATAGGATAAAGTAAGTCGCTCTGGATAAGAGCGTCTGCTAAATGACTTAAATGTAAATGTAAAACCACAACATGACCACAACATGACTACAACATGACCACAACCATAACATGACTGCAACCTGACCGCAACCACAACATGACCGCAACATGACCACAACATGACCACGACCACAACATGACCACAACATGACCACAACCGCAACATGACCGCAACATGACCACAACATGACCGCAACATGACCGCAACATGACCACAACATAAACACAACCACATTCAGTACCTCACACACACTACAGTGACCATGAACCATCACAACCACAACCCTGAGCAGATTCAACACATCAACACTCAGTGTGTATTAGTGTGTGTGTGTGTGTATTAGTGTGTGCGTGTGTGTATTAGTGTGTGTGTGTGCGCGCGTGTGTATTAGTGTGTGCGCGTGTGTATTAGTGTGTGCGCGTGTGTATTAGTGTGTACTAGTGTGTGCGTGTGTACTAGTGTGTGCGTGTGTACTAGTGTGTGCGTGTGTACTAGTGTGTGCGTGTGTACTAGTGTGTGCGTGTGTACTAGTGTGTGCGTGTGTACTAGTGTGTGCGTGTGTACTAGTGTGTGCGTGTGTACTAGTGTGTGCGTGTGTATTAGTGTGCCCGTGTGTGTGTATTAGTGTGTGTGTGTGTGTGTATTAGTGTGTGTGTGTGTGTGTGTATTAGTGTGTGTGTGCCTCACCAGAAGGGAGCTACGATGCCGAGCTGAGTCTCGTTGAGTCCGATGCTGTAGCGAGGATTATTAGCCATGATCCTATAGTCACATCCAATAGACATGAGACAGCCACCTGCTGGACTAGAGCCCTATAGACAGAGAGACAGAGAGGTGATTATAGTCACATCCAATAGACATGAGACAGCCACCTGCTGGACTAGAGCCCTATAGAGAGAGAGACAGAGAGGTGATTATAGTCACATCCAATAGACATGAGACGGCCACCTGCTGGACTAGAGCCCTATAGACAGAGAGACAGAGAGGTGATTATAGTCACATCCAATAGACATGAGACAGCCACCTGCTGGACTAGAGCCCTATAGACAGAGAGGTGATTATAGTCACATCCAATAGACATGAGACAGCCACCTGCTGGACTAGAGCCCTATAGACAGAGAGACAGAGAGGTGATTATAGTCACATCCAATAGACATGAGACAGCCACCTGCTGGACTAGAGCCCTATAGACAGAGAGACAGAGAGGTGATTATAGTCACATCCAATAGACATGAGACAGCCACCTGCTGGACTAGAGCCCTATAGACAGAGAGACAGAGGTGATTATAGTCACATCCAATAGACATGAGACAGCCACCTGCTGGACTAGAGCCCTATAGACAGAGAGACAGAGAGGTGATTATAGTCACATCCAATAGACATGAGACAGCCACCTGCTGGACTAGAGCCCTATAGACAGAGAGACAGAGAGGTGATTATAGTCACATCCTATAGACATGAGACAGCCACCTGCTGGACTAGAGCCCTATAGACAGAGAGGTGATTATAGTCACATCCAATAGACATGAGACAGCCACCTGCTGGACTAGAGCCCTATAGACAGAGAGGTGGTTATAGTCACATCCAATAGACATGAGACAGCCACCTGCTGGACTAGAGCCCTATAGACAGAGAGGTGGTTATAGTCACATCCAATAGACATGAGACAGCCACCTGCTGGACTAGAGCCCTATAGACAGAGAGGTGATTATAGTCACATCCAATAGACATGAAACAGCCACCTGCTGGACTAGAGCCCTATAGACAGAGAGACAGAGAGGTGGTTATAGTCACATCCAATAGACATGAGACAGCCACCTGCTGGACTAGAGCCCTATAGACAGAGAGACAGAGAGGTGATTATAGTCACATCCAATAGACATGAGACAGCCACCTGCTGGACTAGAGCCCTATAGACAGAGAGGTGATTATAGTCACATCCAATAGACATGAGACAGCCACCTGCTGGACTAGAGCCCTATAGACAGAGAGACAGAGAGGTGATTATAGTCACATCCAATAGACAGAGAGACAGAGAGGTGATTACAGTCACATCCAATAGACAGAGAGACAGAGAGGTGATTATAGTGACATCCAATAGACATGAGACAGAGAGACAGAGAGGTGATTATAGTCACATCCAATAGACATGAGACAGCCACCTGCTGGACTAGAGCCCTATAGACAGAGAGACAGAGAGGTGATTATAGTCACATCCAATAGACATGAGACAGCCACCTGCTGGACTAGAGCCCTATAGACAGAGAGACAGACAGAGGTGATTATAGTCACATCCAATAGACATGAGACAGCCACCTGCTGGACTAGAGCCCTATAGACAGAGAGACAGAGAGGTGATTATAGTCACATCCAATAGACATGAGACAGCCACCTGCTGGACTAGAGCCCTATAGACAGAGAGACAGAGAGGTGATTATAGTCACATCCTATAGACATGAGACAGCCACCTGCTGGACTAGAGCCCTATAGACAGAGAGACAGAGAGGTGGTTATAGTCACATCCAATAGACTGAGAGACAGAGAGGTGATTATAGTCACATCCAATAGACTGAGAGACAGAGAGGTGATTATAGTCACATCCTATAGACAGAGAGACAGAGAGGTGATTATAGTCACATCCAATAGACATGAGACAGCCACCTGCTGGACTAGAGCCCTATAGACAGAGAGACAGAGAGGTGATTATAGTCACATCCAATAGACATGAGACAGCCACCTGCTGGACTAGAGCCCTATAGACAGAGAGACAGAGAGGTGATTATAGTCACATCCAATAGACATGAGACAGCCACCTGCTGGACTAGAGCCCTATAGACAGAGAGACAGAGAGGTGATTATAGTCACATCCTATAGACATGAGACAGCCACCTGCTGGACTAGAGCCCTATAGACAGAGAGACAGAGAGGTGGTTATAGTCACATCCAATAGACTGAGAGACAGAGAGGTGATTATAGTCACATCCAATAGACTGAGAGACAGAGAGGTGATTATAGTCACATCCTATAGACAGAGAGACAGAGAGGTGATTATAGTCACATCCAATAGACATGAGACAGCCACCTGCTGGACTAGAGCCCTATAGACAGAGAGGTGATTATAGTCACATCCTATAGACAGAGAGGTGATTATAGTCACATCCAATAGACAGAAAGACAGAGAGGTGATTATAGTCACATCCTATAGACAGAGAGGTGATTATAGTCACATCCTATAGACATGAGACAGCCACCTGCTGGACTAGAGCCCTATAGACAGAGAGGTGATTATAGTCACATCCAATAGACATGAGACAGCCACCTGCTGGACTAGAGCCCTATAGACAGAGAGGTGATTATAGTCACATCCAATAGACATGAGACAGCCACCTGCTGGACTAGAGCCCTATAGACAGAGAGACAGAGAGGTGATTATAGTCACATCCAATAGACATGAGACAGCCACCTGCTGGACTAGAGCCCTATAGACAGAGAGGTGATTATAGTCACATCCAATAGACATGAGACAGCCACCTGCTGGACTAGAGCCCTATAGACAGAGAGGTGATTATAGTCACATCCTATAGACATGAGACAACCACCTGCTGGACTAGAGCCCTATAGACAGAGAGGTGATTATAGTCACATCCAATAGACATGAGACAGCCACCTGCTGGACTAGAGCCCTATAGACAGAGAGGTGGTTATAGCCACATCCAATAGACATGAGACAGCCACCTGCTGGACTAGAGCCCTATAGACAGAGAGACAGAGGTGATTATAGTCACATTCTATAGACATGAGACAACCACCTCCTATATATAGATAAACACGTGGGACCAACAGACAGAGACACAAAGACAGAGACACAGAGGCAGAGACACAAAGACAGAGACACAGACAGACAGACGGCTGGGTGTGCTGACTCACGTTGATGGCAGCTATGTATATATAGATAAACACGTGGGACCAACAGACAGAGACGCAGAGGCAGAGACGCAGAGGCAGAGACGCAGAGGCAGAGACGCAGAGGCAGAGACGCAGAGGCGCAGAGGCAGAGGCACAGAGGCAGAGACACAGAGGCAGAGACACAGAGGCAGAGACACAGAGGCAGAGACACAGAGGCAGAGACACAGAGGCAGAGACACAGAGGCAGAGACACAGAGGCAGAGACACAGAGGCAGAGACACAGAGGCAGAGACACAGAGGCAGAGACACAGACAGAGACGGCTGGGTGTGCTGACTCACGTTGATGGCAGCTATGGTGGCCATGTTGGATCCGTAGAGTTTGAGCCACATCTCCTGAACAGCCTTCCAGAACTCTCCACAGCGCTCCGGACTTTTCCCATACATCTCCATGATGTCGAGCCCCGCAGAGAACACCTTGGAGAGGGTCTGGGACACCACACACACAGGGAGAGTTATGATGTCTAGCCCTGCAGAGAACACCTTGGAGAGGGTCTGGGACACCACACACACACACAGGGAGAGTTATGATGTCTAGCCCTGCAGAGAACACCTTGGAGAGGTTCTGGGACACCAAACACACAGGGAGAGTTATGATGTCTAGCCCCGCAGAGAACACCTTGGAGAGGGTCTGGGACACCACACACACACACAGGGAGAGTTATGATGTCTAGCCCTGCAGAGAACACCTTGGAGAGGGTCTGGGACACCACACACACACAGGGAGAGTTATGATGTCTAGCCCTGCAGAGAACACCTTGGAGAGGGTCTGGGACACCACACACACACACAGGGAGAGTTATGATGTCTAGCCCCGCAGAGAACACCTTGGAGAGGGTCTGGGACACCACACACACACACAGGGAGAGTTATGATGTCTAGCCCTGCAGAGAACACCTTGGAGAGGGTCTGGGACACCAAACACACACAGGGAGAGTTATGATGTCTAGCCCTGCAGAGAACACCTTGGAGAGGGTCTGGGACACCAAACACACACAGGGAGAGTTATGATGTCTAGCCCCGCAGAGAACACCTTGGAGAGGGTCTGGGACACCACACACACACACACAGGGAGAGTTATGATGTCTAGCCCTGCAGAGAACACCTTGGAGAGGGTCTGGGACACCACACACACACACACACAGGGAGAGTTATGATGTCTAGCCCTGCAGAGAACACCTTGGAGAGGGTCTGGGACACCACACACACACACACACACACAGGGAGAGTTATGATGTCTAGCCCCGCAGAGAACACCTTGGAGAGGGTCTGGGACACCAAACACACACAGGGAGAGTTATGATGTCTAGCCCTGCAGAGAACACCTTGGAGAGGGTCTGGGACACCACACACACACACACACAGGGCGAGTTATAGTGTGTATCATGGTTTTGTGACAGGACGTGTGTGTGTGTGTGTGTGTGTGTGTGTGTGTGTGTGTGTGTGTGTGCACTGACCGAGGTGATGATCAGACCTCTACAACTCTTATCCATCTCTAGTTTCTCCAGATTGATACAGAACTCAGTGAGGAAGTCCAGACTCAGACTGTTGACAGGGGGGCTCTGCATCCTCAACACAGCTACACCTAGAGAGGGAGGAAGAGGGGGAGAGGGAGGAGGAGGAGGGAGGGAGATGGATGAGAGGGAGAGATGGATGTGAGGGATGAGAGGGAGACAACCAATGGCAGCCTAATCCATGTGGTGCAAACCCTAACCCGTCGTCCAGGTCTGGCCCAAATAAGAATTTGTTCTTAAAACTGACTTAGCTAGTTAAATAAAGGTTGAATAAAATAATTATATAGGGCTGTGGTTAAAATAGTACACTATATAGGGAAGAGGGCCCTATAACAAATAAATATATAGGGATGTGGTTAAAATAGTACACTATATAGGGAAGAGGGCCCTATAACAAATAAATATATAGGGATGTGGTTAAAATAGTACACTATATAGGGAAGAGGGCCCTATAACAAATAAATATATAGGGATGTGGTTAAAATAGTACACTATATAGGGAAGAGGGCCCTATAACAAATAAATATATAGGGATGTGGTTAAAATAGTACACTATATAGGGAAGAGGGCCCTATAACAAATAAATATATAGGGATGTGGTTAAAATAGTACACTATATAGGGAAGAGGGCCCTATAACAAATAAATATATAGGGATGTGGTTAAAATAGTACACTATATAGGGAAGAGGGCCCTATAACAAATAAATATATAGGGTTGTGGTTAAAATAGTACACTATATAGGAAGAGGGCCCTATAACAAATAATTATATAGGGCTGTGGTTAAAATAGTACACTATATAGGGAAGAGGGCCCTATAACAAATCAATATATAGGGCTGTGGTTAAAATAGTACACTATATAGGGAAGAGGGCCCTATAACAAATAAATATATAGGGATGTGGTTAAAATAGTACACTATATAGGGAAGAGGGCCCTATAACAAATAAATATATAGGGATGTGGTTAAAATAGTACACTATATAGGGAAGAGGGCCCTATAACAAATAAATATATAGGGATGTGGTTAAAATAGTACACTATATAGGGAAGAGGGCCCTATAAAAAAATTATGAAAAACGATTACAATTGTTGCCTGATTCCATTTAGTTTTTCCAGGTTTTGGTTTTTCCAGGTTTTCACTCTCAAAATCACATTTGTTTGATAGAAGAGAAAACACAATTGGAAGTCCACACCAACGCTGAAAACACATCAGGAGGCCATTTATGAGGTCTGGGGACAATCTGAGACATTTAGATGTTTTTGGGGTGTTGTTACAACAATATAACAATATATCAGTTCAGTGATTTCCTAAATTCCACACCCCTGGTCTTCCAGGTCGGTTAAATCAAAACCATGAAGTACCGAAGACCTCCAGGACCAGGACTGTCTACCCTGATGTAAACAGTACCTCCAGGACCAGGGCTGTCTACCCTGATGTAAACAGTACCTGAGACCTCCAGGGCTGTCTACCCTGATGTAAACAGTACCTGAGACCTCCAGGACCAGGGCTGTCTACCCTGATGTAAACAGTACCTGAGACCTCCAGGACCAGGGCTGTCTACCCTGATGTAAACAGTACCTCCAGGACCAGGGCTGTCTACCCTGATGTAAACAGTACCTCCAGGACCAGGACTGTCTACCCTGATGTAAACAGTACCTGAGACCTCCAGGACCAGGGCTGTCTACCCTGATGTAAACAGTACCTGAGACCTCCAGGACCAGGGCTGTCTACCCTGATGTAAACAGTACCTCCAGGACCAGGACTGTCTACCCTGATGTAAACAGTACCTGAGACCTCCAGGACCAGGACTGTCTACCCTGATGTAAACAGTACCTCCAGGACCAGGGCTGTCTACCCTGATGTAAACAGTACCTGAGACCTCCAGGACCAGGGCTGTCTACCCTGATATAAACAGTACCTGTTGTCTCCAGGACCAGGACTGTCTACCCTGATGTAAACAGTACCTGAGACCTCCAGGACCAGGGCTGTCTACCCTGATGTAAACAGTACCCGAGACCTCCAGGACCAGGGCTGTCTACCCTGATGTAAACAGTACCTGAGACCCTGATGTAAACAGTCCAGGACCAGGGCTGTCTACCCTGATATAAACAGTACCTGTTGTCTCCAGGACCAGGACTGTCTACCCTGATATAAACAGTACCTCCAGGACCAGGACTGTCTACCCTGATGTAAACAGTACCTGAGACCTCCAGGACCAGGGCTGTCTACCCTGATGTAAACAGTACCTGAGACCTCCAGGACCAGGGCTGTCTACCCTGATGTAAACAGTACCTGAGACCTCCAGGACCAGGGCTGTCTACCCTGATGTAAACAGTACCTCCAGGACCAGGGCTGTCTACCCTGATGTAAACAGTACCTGTTGTCTCCAGGACCAGGGCTGTCTACCCTGATGTAAACAGTACCTGTTGTCTCCAGGACCAGGGCTGTCTACCCTGATGTAAACAGTACCTGAGACCTCCAGGACCAGGGCTGTCTACCCTGATGTAAACAGTACCTGAGACCTCCAGGACCAGGGCTGTCTACCCTGATGTAAACAGTACCTGAGACCTCCAGGACCAGGGCTGTCTACCCTGATGTAAACAGTACCTGAGACCTCCAGGACCAGGGCTGTCTACCCTGATGTAAACAGTACCTCCAGGACCAGGGCTGTCTACCCTGATGTAAACAGTACCTGTTGTCTCCAGGACCAGGGCTGTCTACCCTGATGTAAACAGTACCTGAGACCTCCAGGACCAGGGCTGTCTACCCTGATGTAAACAGTACCTCCAGGACCAGGGCCGTCTACCCTGATGTAAACAGTACCTCCAGGACCAGGGCTGTCTTCCCTGATGTAAACAGTACCTGTTGTCTCCAGGACCAGGGCTGTCTACCCTGATGTAAACAGTACCTGAGACCTCCAGGACCAGGGCTGTCTACCCTGATGTAAACAGTACCTGTTGTCTCCAGGACCAGGACTGTCTACCCTGATGTAAACAGTACCTGAGACCTCCAGGACCAGGACTGTCTACCCTGACCCTCCAGGACCAGGACTGTCTACCCTGATGTAAACAGTACCTGTTGTCTCCAGGACCAGGACTGTCTACCCTGATGTAAACAGTACCTGAGACCTCCAGGACCAGAACTGTCTACCCTGATGTAAACAGTACCTCCAGGACAGGGCTGTCTACCCTGATGTAAACAGTACCTCCAGGACCAGGGCTGTCTACCCTGATGTAAACAGTACCTCCAGGACCAGGGCTGTCTACCCTGATGTAAACAGTACCTGAGACCTCCAGGACCAGGACTGTCTACCCTGATGTAAACAGTACCTCCAGGACCAGGACTGTCTACCCTGATGTAAACAGTACCTCCCAGGACCAGGGCTGTCTACCCTGATGTAAACAGTACCTGAGACCTCCAGGACCAGGGCTGTCTACCCTGATGTAAACAGTACCCTGATGTAAACAGGGACCAGGGCTGTCTACCCTGATGTAAACAGTACCTGAGACCTCCAGGACCAGGGCTGTCTACCCTGATGTAAACAGTACCTGAGACCTCCAGGACCAGGGCTGTCTACCCTGATGTAAACAGTACCTGTTGTCTCCAGGACCAGGACTGTCTACCCTGATGTAAACAGTACCTGAGACCTCCAGGACTGTCTACCCTGATGTAAACAGTACCTGTTGTCTCCAGGACCAGGACTGTCTACCCTGATGTAAACAGTACCTGAGACCTCCAGGACTGTCTACCCTGATGTAAACAGTAACAGAGACCTCCAGGACCAGGGCTGTCTACCCTGATGTAAACAGTACCTGAGACCTCCAGGACTGTCTACCCTGATGTAAACAGTACCTGAGACCTCCAGGACCAGGACTGTCTACCCTGATGTAGGGACAGGGGTGCCATTTGGGACAGGTAAAGAAGCTGTGCCCTGGTTTACAGGACCAGGGCTGTCTACCCTGATGTAGGGGACAGGGTGCCATTTGGGACAGGTAAAGAAGCTGTGCAGGGCTTTACCTGTACTGTTGTCCAGGTCCACCTCCTTAGGTGAGGTAGAGCTGTTTCTCTGCTGCAGAGAGAAGCACGGCGACACACACTCTCTCCCATGTCTACTGTGGATGGACAACTGGGACAACACACCTGCCAAACAACAATATCATAAAACAATATAACATAATATAACAAATTAACTTAAAATAATATAACAATATAATAAAACAATATAACAATATAATATACATAATATAACAATATAACAATATAATATACATAATATAACAATATAACAATATAATAAAACAATATAACAATATAATAAAACAATATAATAATATAATAAAATAATATAATAATATAAAATAATAATATAATATAATAAAATAATAATATAATATAATAAAATAATAATATAATAAAATAATAATATAATATAATAAAATAATAATATAATATAATATACTAATATAATAAAATAATATAATAAAATAATATAATAATATAATAAAATAATATAATAAAATAATATAATAATATAATAAAATAATATAATAAAATAATAATATAATATAATAATATAATAATATAATATAATAATATAATAAAATAATATAATAAAATAATATAATAATATAATAAAATAATATAATAATATAATAAAATAATATAATAATATAATAAAATAATATAATAAAATAATATAATAATATAATAAAATAATATAATAATATAATAAAATAATATAATAATATAATATAATAATATAATAAAATAATATAATAATATAATAAAATAATATAATAAAATAATATAATAATAATATAATAAAATAATAATATAATAAAATAATAATATAATAAAATCATATAATAAAATAATGTAACAATAATGAGGGAGTGGAATAATGATAGTTGACATTGTCACTGAAACCATGTGACCTTGCATTATAAGACGATGGTACCTGAAGGACCCTATTCACTATATACAGTGAGTTCCACAAGCACTGGGTCAGTGTCATGTTGTTGGAGCCCTGATCACTATATACAGTGAGTTCCACAAGCACTGGGTCAGTGTCATGTTGCTGGAGCCCTATTCACTATATACAGTGAGTTCCACAAGCACTGGGTCAGTGTCATGTTGTTGGAGCCCTATTCACTATATACAGTGAGTTCCACAAGCACTGGGTCAGTGACATGTTGTTGGAGCCCTGTCACTATAGGACAGTGAGTTCCACAAGCACTGGGTCAGTGTCATGTTGTTGGAGCCCTCGTCACTATATACAGTGAGTTCCACAAGCACTGGGTCAGTGTCATGTTGTTGGAGCCCTCGTCACTATATACAGTGAGTGCCACAAGCACTGGGTCAGTGTCATGTTGTTGGAGCCCTATTCACTATATACAGTGAGTTCCACAAGCACTGGGTCAGTGTCATGTTGTTGGAGCCCTCGTCACTATATACAGTGGGTTCCACAAGCACTGGGTCAGTGACATGTTGTTGGAGCCCTATTCACTATATACAGTGGGTTCCACAAGCACTGAGTCAGTGACATGTTGTTGGAGCCCTCGTCACTATATACAGTGAGTTCCACAAGCACTGGGTCAGTGTCATGTTGTTGGAGCCCTCGTCACTATATACAGTGAGTTCCACAAGCACTGGGTCAGTGACATGTTGTTGGAGCCCTCGTCACTATATACAGTGAGTTCCACAAGCACTGGGTCAGTGACATGTTGTTGGAGCCCTATTCACTATATACAGTGAGTTCCACAAGCACTGGGTCAGTGTCATGTTGTTGGAGCCCTATCACTATATACAGTGAGTTCCACAAGCACTGGGTCAGTGTCATGTTGTTGGAGCCCTAGTCACTATATACAGTGAGTTCCACAAGCACTGGGTCAGTGTCATGTTGTTGGAGCCCTATTCACTATATACAGTGGGTTCCACAAGCACTGGGTCAGTGTCATGTTGTTGGAGCCTTATAACTATATACAGTGAGTTCCACAAGCACTGGGTCAGTGTCATGTTGTTGGAGCCCTTATCACTATATACAGTGAGTTCCACAAGCACTGGGTCAGTGTCATGTTGTTGGAGCCCTCGTCACTATATACAGTGGGTTCCACAAGCACTGGGTCAGTGTCATGTTGTTGGAGCCCTATAACTATATACAGTGAGTTCCACAAGCACTGGGTCAGTGTCATGTTGTTGGAGCCCTAACAAATTAACTATATACAGTGAGTTCCACAAGCACTGGGTCAATGTCATGTTGTTGGAGCCCTATTCACTATATACAGTGAGTTCCACAAGCACTGGGTCAGTGTCATGTTAAGCCCTATTAACACTATATACAGTGAGTTCCACAAGCAATATCAGTGACATGTTGTTGGAGCCCTATTCACTATATACAGTGAGTTCCACAAGCACTGGGTCAGTGTCATGTTGTTGGAGCCCTATTCACTCTATACAGTGAGTTCCACAAGCACTGGGTCAGTGTCATGTTGTTGGAGCCCTATTCACTATATACAGTGAGTTCCACAAATTGGGTCAGTGACATGTTGTTGGAGCCCTATTCACTATATACAGTGAGTTCCACAAGCACTGGGTCAGTGTCATGTTGTTGGAGCCCTATTCACTATATACAGTGAGTTCCACAAGCACTGGGTCAGTGTCATGTTGTTGGAGCCCTCGTCACTATATACAGTGAGTTCCACAAGCACTGGGTCAGTGTCATGTTGTTGGAGCCCTATTCACTATATACAGTGAGTTCCACAAGCACTGGGTCAGTGTCATGTTGTTGGAGCCCTCGTCACTATATACAGTGAGTTCCACAAGCACTGGGTCAGTGACATGTTGTTGGAGCCCTATTCACTATATACAGTGAGTTCCACAAGCACTGGGTCAGTGTCATGTTGTTGGAGCCCTCGTCACTATATACAGTGAGTTCCACAAGCACTGGGTCAGTGTCATGTTGTTGGAGCCCTATTCACTATATACAGTGAGTTCCACAAGCACTGGGTCAGTGTCATGTTGTTGGAGCCCTATTCACTATATACAGTGAGTTCCACAAGCACTGGGTCAGTGTCATGTTGTTGGAGCCCTATTCACTATATACAGTGAGTTCCACAAGCACTGGGTCAGTGTCATGTTGTTGGAGCCTTCGTCACTATATACAGTGAGTTCCACAAGCATGGGTCAGTGACATGTTGTTGGAGCCCTATTCACTATATACAGTGAGTTCCACAAGCACTGGGTCAGTGTCATGTTGTTGGAGCCCTATTCATTATATACAGTGAGTTCCACAAGCACTGGGTCAGTGTCATGTTGTTGGAGCCCTATTCATTATATACAGTGAGTTCCACAAGCACTGGGTCAGTGTCATGTTGTTGGAGCCCTATTCACTATATACAGTGAGTTCCACAAGCATTGGGTCAGTGACATGTTGTTGGAGCCCTATTCACTATATACAGTGAGTTCCACAAGCACTGGGTCAGTGTCATGTTGTTGGAGCCTTCGTCACTATATACAGTGAGTTCCACAAGCACTGGGTCAGTGACATGTTGTTGGAGCCCTATTCACTATATACAGTGAGTTCCACAAGCACTGGGTCAGTGTCATGTTGTTGGAGCCTTCGTCACTATATACAGTGAGTTCCACAAGCATTGGGTCAGTGTCATGTTGTTGGAGCCCTAGTCACTATATACAGTGAGTTCCACAAGCACTGGGTCAGTGTCATGTTGTTGGAGCCCTATTCACTATATACAGTGAGTTCCACAAGCATTGGGTCAGTGTCATGTTGGTGTGGCTCTGTATTCCAGAACTTTGGATTTGAAATGATACGAGGACTATGAGGTTAAAGTGCAGACTGTCGGCTTTAATTTGAGGGTATTGTCATCCATATCGGGTGAACCGTTTAGATATTACAGCACTTCTTGTACATAGTCCTCCCATTTTAGGGGACCAAAAGTATTGGGACAAATTCACAATTAAAAGAAGTAAAAGGTATTCGGTCCCATATTCACAGACAATGACTACATCAAGCTTGTGACAACACATTGGTTGGATACATTTGCTGTTTGTTTTGGTTGTGTTTCAGATTATTTGGTGCCCAATAGAAATGAAGTGTAAATAATGTATAGTGTCATTTTGGAGTCACTTTTATTGTAAATAAGAATAGATGATGTTTCTAAACGCTTCTACATTAATGTGGATGCTACCGTGATTATGGATAATGATGAATGAATCGTGAATAAATGATGAGTGAGAAAGTTACAGACACACAAATAGCACACCCCCAAGACATGTTTTCACAATTACAATAACAGCTACGATATATTAGCTAGTTGATATAGGTAGCTACTTGATAGGTCCCAGATAGCCCACGCAAACTGACGATGTGACATTACCCGACATAAGGACAGACACAAGCGTTGTGTGAACTTTGCTCTAGTTTCTGAAAGGATTGACCAGGGAAGGGGAGGCTAGCTAGCTAACTACTTAGCCATGCAATCTAACCACTGATATTCTTGTTTGTTCTCGAAATGGGCCATCAAAACTCCGGAGAAATAGCTAATAAACTCTTCCTGCTGTTCTACCTCAATGTCAGGTAAGTTCACATACCTGAAAACCCGAATTTGGCGGAATTTCTCAACACATTTGCCATCTCGACTCGTCAAGTTGACTCAAACAGGGTGCAGACACTGCGACTGGACTGCTCTGTCCTGGAGGAGGAAATTACAGAGAAGGCGGGGCCAACATATCAGTATTGGCATCTGATTGGATCTGAACGCCGTGACTGCAGGTGTTTTGTGGGTGTTGAAAACGTGATTCAACCTATCAGACTGCCGGACTATCAACCACACTGGGCAAGCTCGTTTAACGAGGCCCGGTGACCAGGATGAGGAGTTTCTTTTTTTTAAACGATTCAATTGTTCTTTAAAAATCTTAACTAACCCGGGGCATCGGGCCATGCAAAACGAACTCACCCACTGACAAAGTGGAGGTTGCTTGACAGGGATTGGTTACACGAGCTTGCTACTTCCAGGGTCAAGGACTAATAACTTGAAGTTGTATGTACATCGTCGACGTACATAGTTAGATACTAATGTATGTTTTACTATTGGTTAAACTCTCGTACCTCATCAGAACCCCAAATATAAGCTTGTTATACTCAAATGTTTGTTAACAAAGTAAATGTAAACAAACACTGTATATATCCTAAAATCACAGTTAAAAAATATAATTTTGATATCATGGATGGTCAGTCTTTGCATACATTGCTCTTGCTTTGAATTTATTAAGAGTGGTTTCATTTCTCCAGGCCCATCCCTCAGCTTTTTTTACCAAAACACAGGTGGGGTGCCCGCTTAGTTGTTGTTTCAATTAAGGATTCCAGCTTGAAAGAGGAGATACAATGAAACCAACCACGGAAGCAGATTGTAGTGGATTCGGTGGGCAGCCCCAACCAAGACGAGAACCTAGGTTTAACAACTGTCAAGCCAACAGCTTAACTGCTACGCCAAGTTCAGGATCAAGGCTAAAGCGTATGGTGAGCAGTGGAGGGAATCTTCCTCTTAACGGACCATAAACCCAATCAATCGATCAGATGACTCTATCCTTGTTCCTCTGCAGCAGAGGTCCTCCCAGTCTACTGATCGATCGATCAATCAATCAACCGATGGATCAGGTGCCTCTATCTCCATGTTTCTCTGTAAAAGAGGTCCTCCCGGTCCAGAGCTGCTGCTCTGACGCCATCTGGTGGCGTGAAGTGGTGTTGCAACAAGATGAGTACAGTAATGCAGACTGGACAGAACCTATTGGTCCCAAATGACACCCTCTTCCTTACATAGTGGAACTACATGTCCTGGTCAAAGTAGTGCACTACATAGGGAATTCATTAGGGTGGTATTTGGGTTGGAACTAGGGCACTAGGTAGGGAATTCATTAGGGTGGAATCTGGGTTGGAACTAGGGCACTAGGTAGGGAATTCATTAGGGTTGGAACTAGGGCACTAGGTAGGGAAATCATTAGGGTGATATTTGGGTTGGAACTAGGGCACTAGGTAGGGAAATCATTAGGGTTGGTTGGAACTAGGAACTAGGGCACTAGGTTGGAGGGAATTCATTAGGGTCGGAACTAGGGCACTAGGAAGGGAATTCATTAGGGTTGGAACTAGGTAGGGAATTCATTGGGTTTGGAACTAGGTTTGGAACTAGGTAGGTAGAAATTCATTAGGGTTGGAACTAGGGCACTAGGTAGGGAATTCATTAGGGTTGGAACTAGGGCACTAGGTAGGGAATTCATTCGGGAGGTATTTGCCTTGATGACAGCTTTGCAAACTCAAGTGCAGTCGTGAAAACCATCAAGAGCTATGATGAAACTGGCTCTCATGAGGACTGCCACAGGAAAAGACCCAGAGTTACTTCTGCTGCAGAGGATAAGTTCATTAGTTACCAGCCTCTTCCTGGAGATCTACTGTCCTGTAGGTTTTCAGTCCAACCCTCTTCCTGGAGATCTACAGACCTGTAGGTTTACAGCCCAACCCTCTTCCTGGAGATCTACCGTCCTGTAGGTTTTTAGTCCAACCCTCTTCCTGGAGATCTACTGTCCTGTAGGTTTTCAGTCCAACCCTCTTCCTGGAGATCCTGTAGGTTTCAGTCAACCCTCTTCTGGAGATCCTCCTGTAGGTTTACAGTCCAACCCTCTTCCTGGAGATCTACTGTCCTGTAGGTTTACAGCCCAACCCTCTTCCTGGAGATCTACTGTCCTGTAGGTTTACAGCCCAACCCTCTTCCTGGAGATCTACTGTCCTGTAGGTTTACAGTCCAACCCTCTTCCTGGAGATCTACTGTCCTGTAGGTTTACAGCCCAACCCTCTTCAACCCTCTTCCTGGAGATCTACTGTCCTGTGGGATTTCAGTCCAACTCTAATTTAACACACCTGCTTCTACTAATTAGCTTACCACTAGGCTACCCTGCCACCTCTACACTCTAACCACTAGGCTACCCTGCAGCCTCTACACTCTAACCACTAGGCTACCCTGCCGTCCTGAAACACTGCACCATGTAGAGTATTCACAACGTGTCTCAGATCTGAAAGGTCAAACTGATCCTAGACCATATCTACCTCTCCTTGTGTCCTGGTCAGAAACACTGTACCATGTAGAGAATAGGGTACCATATCTACCTCTCCATGTTTGGCACCTGAGAACTGATCTCTGATCAGGCAACTGTGCTCCCTCTTGGTTTGAATAAGCAACCAGGATAGGTTGAAGTGACGTAAGAACTGATGTCTGATCAGGTCCCATATTCACAATGTGTCTCAGAGTAGGACCCCTCCCCCGTCTGTCTATATGACGGTACTCATTATGAGTTGAAAGGTCAAACTGATCCTAGGTCAGCACTCCTACTGGGATCAGCTTTGTGAATACGGATCCTGCTTTCTGACCTCCTATTGGTTAAGCCAGGGCTCCATGCTAACTTTAATTTTTTGAATTTACACCTTGAAAAATGTAGGCCGAACACAAAGAAATCTAGGAGCACAATCTAAGTGATTGTAGGTAATGAAGCTAGAATCCTTCATTTGTCTAGGCTCACTGGTGCTCCTAAATAAAACACAGTCCAGGTGGCACAGCAAAATATTTAGGTGTGTATGAGAATAAAAAAATGGTGGCACTGTTAGAGCTCTGTATCGGGGTTAAAACGGGTTCATGTTAGCTGATCCTAGAGCAGAGCTTAGGAACAACCACAATCTGCCACATAAGGGATAGTTCACACAAATCGGTCTGACATGAAATGTGAGGGATATCAAGGGGTGATGACTTGGTTGCATTGGGTTTGACCAATAATGCTTCAACGTTAGCATTAGGAGACCCCAGCCAGGGGTGTGTTCAGTTGGCTTCAACGTTTGAGTTGTGGAACAGTTCGTACCGTACGACACGTTGTTTCCAAAACGTTCTTTAACAGACATGTTTACTGCGTTCGGCGGGTGTCCCGGGGTGTGGCTTGAAACAACGAGTGATGTATTTATAACTCATCCCCCCACAACCCAAACCCTCCCGGTTTACTTACCCCTCCCCCCACAACCCAAACCCTCCCGGTTTACTTACCCCTACCCCCCCACAACCCAAACCCCTCCCCCCACAACCCAAACCCTCCCCAGTTTATTTACCCCTACCCCCACCCAAACCCTCCTGGTTTACTTACCCCCCCCCAACCCTCCCGGTTTACTTACCCCTACCCCCACCCCAAACCCTCCACCCCCTACCCCCACCCCCCCCAACCCAAACCCTCCCGGTTTACTTACCCCCAGTACCCCCCCACAACCCAAACCCTCCCGGTTTACTTACCCCCCAGTTTCCCCCCCCCCACAACCCAAACCCTCCCAGTTTACTTACCCCTACCCCCCCCACAACCCAAACCCTCCCAGTTTACTTACCCCTACCCCAACCCAACAACCCAAACCCTCCCTCCCAGTTTACTTACCCTACCCCCACAACCCAAACCCTCCCAGTTTACTTACCCCTACCCCCCCCACAACCCAAACCCTCCCGGTTTACTTACCCCTACCCCCCCACAACCCAAACCCTCCCGGTTTACTTACCCCTACCCCCCACAACCCAAACCCTCCCAGTTTACTTACCCTTCCCCCCACAACCCAAACCCTCCCGTTTATCAACTGGAAACAGATACAGCACCAATTACGTGTATTTTTTTTTGAGGGGGGGGGTAACTAAACGCAGCACATGTAAAACAATAATCCAAGCATGGCTGGCTGTATTCACCGTCTATACAGGGTAAGAAAACCAAGGGCATTTTCTAATAATTCAGGTAAACTATCCCTTTCAGCTTTAATAGTCAGGCAACTGCATCTTTTCACATCAACACAAGTCAATAATGAACACCCATTAGAAGACAGACTACGTCACAATGTCACTTAGTATGGAGCGATGCACTGGATCGGCCATTCATACAGCATACTAAACAGTAGTGTGGACATTGGGATGTTAGACCCCTCCCCCTCGCTCACGAAAAGAACAATTCTGTCAGTTTGTTTCTGGGGCCTCCACTTTAGCTCCTCCCACATCTCTTACTCTGGGTGGTGTTCAGTATGGCACAGCATAGCAAAACACTTTGCAACGGAAAAAAAACAAAAACTAAAAACAAAAACAGGACTTTCTCTTCTAGGTTTGGGGCATGTTCATTACAGCACAACGTAGCAAAAAAAAACATTTCAGTCTTTCTCTTCTGGTTTGGGGCATGTTCATTACGGCACAGAGTAGCAAATCGTTTCAGTTTGTTTCTGTTTGGTGGCAGGTGAACCACCCCCCAGTTCCAGAGGGAGGTGAAGGTGGTGGTGTCTGATTGAAGACCTTTAGGTGGAGGTTGGACTGCCTGGTTGGTTCCGGTGGGAAGATCAACATTAGTTTAGATGTGAAAGAGTCTTTTAAGTGCAAAAAAAATAAATCATTATTCCAACTCAGGTAATATGGTGAACACACAACCACACTGAACAGAATACTCAGAAAACATCAACATACTCAGAAGAGGACAGAGGTGTAGTGGAGTAGAAACACAGGTTATTTTGCGGGAGCGTTTATCTGTCCCATCTTTTACATTTAAAAAAAAATAATAAATGCATTGAAAGTTTAGGGAGCATCACATTTACTCACTGTGAACGGTGATCATAGTTTACCTTTCTAAAGGTCGCCACACGACATCACCTGACTGGAGGGTTCGTCTGCCGACAGGTCAGATATCATCCCAGCATTAAGTAACAAGGATAATTCCTGAACTTTGAAATTCACACCTCAACAGAAGAAGCAAGGCGGTGTATAAATGAACCAACTGCAGCAGAGGTATACGAACCTGAACACTGGGGTTCGTGCAGCAAATAGCACCCCTATGTCCTCGACATAGTGGACTACTGACCAGAGTGACCTGTAGGCAAAAGTCGTTCACTTTATATTGGGGAATAGGGTGCGATTTTGGGACGCTGACCCTGCCGGTTGGTTGCACTAACATGACTGCTGAAGCACAGTTGTCAAGACAGAAAGGAAGCCGATACAATCAAATATCAACAGCCTGCTATTGGGAGGATCAGCCCTGAGACCCCACAGCCCCTCAGCCATCACAACTAGGCACAGGAGACACCAGGGCTGCTCTCACAAACAGCACCCTGTATAGTGCAACACTTTTCAAAAGGGCCCTATGCTGTAATATAGTAGGGTGCCATGTAGGGACTAGGGTGGTGTAGTGTGTAGGGACTAGGATGTAAGGACTAGGGTGGTGTAGACTGTGTGTAGAGACTAGGGTGTAGGGACTAGGGTGCTGTGTAGAGACTAGGGTGTACTAGGGACTGTGTAAGGACTAGGTGGTGTGTAGGGACTAGGGTGTAGGGACTGGTGAGACTAGGTGTAGGGACTAGGTGCTGTGTAGAGACTAGGTGTAGGGACTAGGGTGCTGTGTAGAGACTAGGATGTGTAGGGACTAGGGTGCTGTGTAGAGACTAGGATGTAGGGGGCTATGGTGCTGTGTAGGGACTAGGATGTAGGGGCTATGATGTAGGGACTAGGGTGCTGTGTAGGGACTAGGGAGGTGTGTAGAGACTAGGATGTAGGGGCTATGGTGCTGTGTAGGGACTGGATGTAAGGGACTGTGTAGGGACTGGATGTAAGGGCTATGATGTAGGGACTAGGGTGCTGTGTAGGGACTAGGGAGGTGTGTGTGAGACTAGGGTGGTGCTGTGTAGGGGACTAGGGTGCTGTGTAGACTAGGATGTAGGGGCTATGGTGCTGTGTAGGGACTAGGGTGGGTGCTGTGTAGGGACTAGGATGTAGGGGCTATGGTGCTGTGTAGGGACTAGGATGATGTGGTGTGTGAGGGACGAGGGAGGTGTGTAGAGACTAGGGTGTAGGGACTATGATGTGTAGGGACTAGGGTGCTGTGTAGGGACTAGGATGTAAGGACTAGGTGGTGTGTAGGGACTAGGATGTAGGTGGTGGTGTAGAGACTGTGTAGAGACTAGTGCTGGTGCTGTGTAGAGACTAGGGTGTAGGGACTAGGGTGCTGTGTAGAGACTAGGGTGTAGGGCTATGATGTAGAGGGATGTAGGGGCTATGGTGCTGTGTAGGGACTAGGAGGTGTGTAGAGACTAGGATGTAGGGGCTATGGTGCTGTGTAGGGACTAGGATGTAAGGGCTATGATGTAGGGACTAGGGTGCTGTGTAGGGACTAGGGTGGTGTGTAGAGACTAGGATGTAGGGGCTATGGTGCTGTGTAGGGACTAGGATGTAAGGGCTAGATGTAGGGACTAGGGTGCTGTGTAGGGACTAGGGAGGTGTGTAGAGACTAGGATGTAGGGGCTATGGTGCTGTGTAGGGACTAGGATGTAAGGGCTGTGTAGGGACTAGGGTGCTGTGTAGGGACTAGGGTGCTGGATGTAGGGACTATGGTGCTGTGTAGGGACTAGGGTGCTGTGTAGGGACTAGGTGTGTAGAGACTAGGATGTAGGGCTATGGTGCTGTGTAGGGACTAGGGTGCTGTGTAGGACTAGGGTGGTGTGTAGAGACTGGATGTAGGGGCTAGGGTGCTGTGTGTGTAGGGACTGATGTAGGGGCTAGGGTGCTGTGTAGGGACTAGGGTGCTGTGTAGGGACTGATGTAGGGGCTAGGGTGCTGTGTAGGGACTGGTGCTGTGTATGGATGCTGTGCTAGGGGATGTAGGGGCTAGGGTGCTGTGTAGGGACTGATGTAGGGGCTAGGGTGCTAGGGACTGTGTAGGGGCTAGGGTGCTGTGTAGGGACTGATGTAGGGGGCTAGGGTGCTGTGTAGGGACTAGGGTGCTGTGTAGGGACTAGGGTGCCATTTGGGACACAGCCAGGAAATGTGAAGGAAGTCCTCTTCTTCATCACAGACAGCATCAATGTCCACTGAGCAGGATGACGAACACAAAGCAAAAGGTTCTAGCAAAGAAGGCATCTCTCCAACCTCTTCTGGCATCAACCCTTATCTAGTTCACTGAGAAACACGTTTTCCACCGCCCTCGTTTCCTTAGGAAGGTAGGAGGAGGTGAGGATGGGGGGAAGAGAGAGAGAGGGGGGGAGCAACAAGTGTAGAGGATCAAGTGGCTTCTTTTTTTTATTTATTTCAAATCAGCACAGTGCATTTCTCCTCTGAACGGGGGCTGCATCCCAACCTCCTCGATGCCCTTCTGTCCTCGCGGTCACTGATCACTGAGGCTGCGTTACAAAGACAGCACACTTCTGTTCTGTTGCCCATTTACTGGGAAAAGAACTGATCTGATTGGTCAAAAGGCCCAATTAGTGGAAAAAGATCTGAATTGGGCTACCTGTGTAGATGCAGCCTAACGGGTTAGGGAAGGATGGATGACAGGTTTCCAACAAGCATGCTTTCAGTTTAGACCAGTGCTCTCAACTAGGAAAGGAGACAAGGACAGGAGGACACCACCCACTCAACTAAATGGAAGGCCTCCTTAGTCCTCAACGCCGGTTCACTCCACAGCCGTAGATCCTTCAGTCTGTCTGTTATCAAGATCTCAACCCCCCCCCCCCACAAAAGGTCTCTTAACCTCCCAGGGGCTGGGCTGCCCAATCAGATCATCCGGTTGCGTTGCATGGGTGGGGGGTCTGTTATGACGTCATTGCACTGGGCGGAGCTGCGTTTCCTGGGGTTAGCGTCCAGGTGCAGGGCCATCTCCTCGGAGATGAAAGTGTTCAGGTCCACATCATGGAGACCGTTACGCCGACGCCCCACCGGGGTCGACCCACCCCACCGCCAGCAGCACCCCCCACGTGGGTGGGAGAGCCTGGGGTACCGGAACGAACACTGATGCTGGCCATAGCCCCACTTAGACCTGGAGAGGACAGATTGGAGGGGGGAAAAACACCACCACAAGGTCAAACTCAGTCATCGAACCCTGACTCAGAGAAAACATGAAAAACAAAAAGGAAGTCTAGGATGCATTCAGGCCCTGGGGCACAACGGTACATCCCCAAATGGCATCGTATTCCCTATATAATCTCTACTTTGGAGCAGGGTCCATAGGGCTCTGGGTCAACAAGGTAGTGAGCTGTGAAGGGCAGGGATGGGGAACTGGCTGCCCGCGGGCCACATGAGGTCCTCGGGATCAAAAGTTTTTTTTATATATATATATAAAAATAAAAAAAAACTTTTGGAACTCAATCGTGGACTCAACTAGAGGTCGACAGATTAATCGGAAAGGCAGACTAATTAGGCCGATTTCAAGTTTTCGTAATCGGAACTAGGTATTTTTGGATGATTTATTATATAATTATTTTTACACCTTTATTTCATCTTTATTTAACTAGGCAAGTCAGTTAAGAACACATTCTTATTTTCAATGACGGCCTGGGAACAGTGGGTTAACCGCCTCGTTCTGTAACGTAACAAAAAGTGGGTTTGGGGGGGGGAGATTAGGGTCTGAAAAGTTTAAAATGCACTGTATCTGTATTTACTGTGCAGTGCTTTGTGCCCTCTGACCCTAACCACTAGAAATAGATGTGTATTTACTGTGCAGTGCTATGTGCCCTCTGACCCTAACACTAAGGTACGTCACTGGGGCCGAGCTCCCTGCCATCCAGACCTCTATACTAGACGGTGTCATTTCAAGGTTGTTGTTTTTTTACTATGTTCTACATTGTAGAATAGTGAAGACATCAAAACTATGAAATAACACATGGAATCATGTAGTAACCAAAGTTTTATACAAATAAAAATATATTTTAAACTTGAGATTTTTCAAATAGTCACACCTTGATGACAGATTTTGCACACGTTTGGCAATATCTCAACCAGCTTCACCCAGAATGCTTTTCCAACCGTCTTGAAGGAGTTCCCATATGCTACGCATTTGTTAGCTGCTTTTTCCTTCACTCTGTGGTCTGACTCATCCCAAACCATCTCAATTTGGTTGAAGTCAGGGATTGTGGAGGCCAGGTCATCTGATGCAGCACTCCATCGCTCTTCTTCTTGGTCAAATAGTCCTTACACAGCCTGTGTTGGGTGTGTTGTGTTGGGTCATTGTCCTGTTGAAAAACAGCCCAAACCAAAATAGTCCCACTAAGCCCAAACCGGATGGGATGGCATGCCGCTGCAGAATGCTGTGGTAGACATGCTGTTTAAGTGTGCCTTGAATTTGAAATAAATCACAGACAATGTCACCAGCAAAGCACCCCCACACCACAACACCTCCTCCTCCATGCTTTACGGTGTGAAATGCACATACGGAGATCATCCGTTCACCCACACAGCAAACACAAGACACAGCGGTTAGAACCAAAAATCTCCAATTTGGACTCCAGACCAAAAGGACAAATTTCCACTAGTCTAATGTCCATTGCTCGTGTTTCTTTGCCCAAGCAAGTCTCTTCTTACTGGTGTCATTTAGTAGTGGTTTCTTTGCAGCAATTCAACCATGGCGGCTGATTCACAGTCGCCTCTGAACGGTTGATGTTGAGATGCGTCCGTTACTTGAACTCTGTGAAGCATTTATTTGGGCTGCAATGTCTGAGGCTGGTAACTGTAATGAACTTATCCTCTGCAGCAGAGGTAACTCAGGGTCTTCCATTCCTGTGACGGTCCCCATGACAGCCAGTTTCATCATAGAGCTTGATGGTTTTTGTGACTGCACTTGAAGAAACTCTAAAAGTTCTTGACATTTCCCATATTGACTGACCTTCATGTCTTAAAGTAATGATGGACTGTTGTTTCTCTTTGCTTATTTGAGTTGATCTTGACATAATATGGACTTGGTCTTTTACCAAATATCTTCTGTATACCTTGTCACAAAACAAATGATTGGCTCAAATGCATTAAGGGAAGAAATTCCACAAATGTATGCGTAAGGCACACCTGTTAATTGAAATGCATTCCAGGTGACTGCCTCATGAAGCTGGTTGAGAGAATGCCAAGAGTGTGTAAAGCTGTTATCAAGGCAAAGGGTAGCTAATTTCAAGAACCTCAAACATAAAATATATTTTGATTTGTTTAACACAATTCCTTAATGTGTTATTTCATAGTTTTGATGTCTTCACTATTATACTACAATGTAGAAAATAGTAAAAATAAAGAAAACCCCTTTGAAGAGTAGGTGTTCTAAACCTTTGGACGGGTAGTGTAACTTCCCCATTTTTTTAACCATAAAGTATAGCTCAGTACTCAAATGTTTGATTTTATACAGTAATTTTTGCCTTTATCAAGGCTGTCAATTTTAGACCCCACTGTATATTTGTGTATTTACCATGCAGTGCGATGGCCTCTCTGAAGGGCTGGAGGTCAGCCTCCACAGAGGAGTCTGTCTCAGGGGCCGGGGAGGCCGGTTAGGGGAGACCACGGTCAGTCTGTGTCCTGGGGTGAGGTGGCTCTGGAGGTCCGGGGGTGGGGCCCGGCCACACAGGAAGCTGATGAGGTCCTCTCGCCGGATGGTTCTCCTCCTTTTCTTCACCCAGGCCAGCACATCCTTGTTGCGACGCTGGTGGCCGATCTGTATACCTAGGTCGTAGCTACGCTGGTGGGCCTCCACAGACTCTGTGTGGTGGGAGGCAGAAAGAGAAAGGAATGTGTGTGACATTGAGTGAGAAAGTATGAAAGTGTGTGTGTGTGTGTGTGTGAGAAAGAGAGAATGTGATGAGACTTGAAGGTTCCTTTGTGAAACCTGTGACTAACAGTTGACGGTTCACTATAGAACTATAGGCAGGCAGCCCCCCCCCTTCCAGAGGTTGCCAGTCAGACAGCACAGATGCTGGAATCATGATCCTGGAGGGCCACAGGGTATGGAGGCTTTTGTCCTAGTCCAGCACTAACACACCGATTCAACTATCCACAGGGACTCTTGATGATCAGCTGAATCAGATGTGTTAGTGCTGAACTGGAACTAGCCGTTGAACATGACTCTGTTCCAATGCACAGTTATTGGACCGAGGCGTCTTCTGTACAGGGGAGTTTTGATAAGAACCTTGGCGCTCAGTCTGAACATTAACATGCATCACTTGAGTTAAGGTCTGTATGCTTCCAAAACTATATATATATATATATATATATCTTTCCTATCAGCAAGAAATTATTTTCAAAAAACAAATAGGTAAAATGGATACACACCTTTATAGGGTTAGGGTTCCCACAGGGCCATATCTCCATGTTACAGAGGCCATCCCCTGTGCTAATTAGCTATGTGCTCCGAAACACCTGAGAAGCATAACTCGGGAAGTGCAGCACAAGTGTAGTTTCATATGATGAGGCACCCATAGATGTGTGGATCTGTAACTGCTACAGTAAGTATATATTTTTTTTCTCTCTCACTGATGAAAGATAAAGGGCCATATGTTTCGACAGCCGTATCCAAGCGATGATTATTGACTTTTCCAAACCTTAAAAAATACAGTGTCGGGATTGTAGTTCACATGAGCCAGTTGTTGGCGAAGGTGGTGGCTGAAAACCGTAGGGAGAAGGCAGAATACCGACTAGAGTTTGACAGTTAGGCTGCACACCCTGCTGTGCTCTCCAGGACCACAACGCGACAGGACAGCTGTAAATGGCGAGATGGTCAATACTCAGGTGACAAGAAGAGGACCTTGATTGTTTACAAGTTTCTATCTACTAATCAATACATGTCCTGTTTACAGCAGAATGACAAAGGAAAGCCTATGGACTTTGATGATGAGCCTTTAGCTCTGTCCCGACAACCCTTTACAGAGTCTTCTGAAGTACCCTACCCCTGTGGTAGGCCAAGTATCTTTAGGCTCTGTCCCAACAACCCTTTACCGAGTCTTCTGAAGTACCCTACCCCTGTGGTAGGCCAAGTATCTTTAGCTCTGTCCCGACAACCCTTTACCGAGTCTTCTGAAGTACCCTACCCCTGTGGTAGGCCAAGTATCTTTAGGCTCTGTCCCAACAACCCTTTACCGAGTCTTCTGAAGTACCCTACCCCTGTGGTAGGCCAAGTATCTTTAGCTCTGTCCCGACAACCCTTTACCGAGTCTTCTGAAGTACCCTACCCCTGTGGTAGGCCAAGTATCTTGACAACTACAATGCAAATCAATACATGCTTAGACCACAGCAGAACAATAATGAAAAGCATATAGACTGTTACGATGATCCTATACTGTCGGAAAGCAAGTTAGAAGACAAGAAACTGAAAACACTGAGTGTCCCTGACACCTACCTTTGTACAG